>NC_143031.1:30242500-30532500 GCF_057628025.1 Oncorhynchus mykiss
GCATTTTTTATTCAGAGCTTGTTCTCCATCGTTTTCAGCACTTTTATTTCCATGACTGATTAAAACTCGTTTTCTCATGGCTCTCTCTTGTCCCTCTGCAGAAGACATATGGTGAGTAATATGTTTGGAACATCGAATCGCAATAAAATCACAGTATAGAATCGCAATACATATCGCATCGGCACCTAGGGTCGTGATAATTTCGTATTGTGAGGTTCCTGGCAATGCCCAGCCCTACTTGGAAGAGAAAAATATATATAATTACACATATAAACACCAGTTTCTAGAAATATTTGTTGTTGTCAAAGCAAACAGATAATAACAATGGCTTCCAAGAGGGGAGAGAGGTGGATATCTGCTCATTCTTTGCTTATTCTAGGCTTGGACTTAACATGCTAAACACTCTAACAGCAGTAAAACAATAGGATGAATAGGTTATATTATGGGAAAAGTGAAATATGATATTTCTGTAGTCTCTTTTATGATCTAGTTCATTTTTGTGCATTATCCTTAACAGGATGGGGAAGAAATAACCATCTAATAGATTTTTGTCTTTGATTGAAAAAAAAAAAACACAGATCAGTGGGATAGCCTACACTGAGATGCTTGGTTCTTAAGTGAAACTGCTAGCATCCTGCTGTGCCCTCTCATGCTTATTTATTTATCTATCTGTGAAAGACTGCATTCAGCTTTTGTCAGAATACTAATGGTTGAGTACAGACATATTTTTTGTTAAGATCTCAATTCCCAAATTCCTTTTGGTAAATGTCCTGTAACGAGTAAACATGCCAACAATGACCCGAGCTCCAACCAGCACCACAACCACATTCTGTTGCTGCAGACGGCAGCCATGTTGTTCCTGAGAGATGTTTACATGTAGCCAAGTCCCAGATCAGTTTGGCCGTCTTGCCAACTCCTATGCTCATTGCCATTATTTTGCATGACAATGACTATAGAAGTTGACCAGACAGACAGCACAAACCAATCTGGAATTATGCTAATTTACGTGTAATGTGGGGTTAATACCAAGAAAGAAAGACATGGCCCTCTTTCATTTCATTATTGGATCTTGGGAAGCCTGTGAGAGACATACGCAGATACAAAGCACTATTGACAATGATCAGAAAAATGTGGTGCAAAAACCGATACACACAACAGTCTGCACAAATTTTCTAGCATTTTTCAGGATGAGAAATAATAGTGTGATTCAGTGATGAGTTGGTCATCATACCAGGTTGATGGAGTGTGCTCTGATGTGCTTCAGGATTAGAGAGGAGGCCATTGAGATGCTCCATTCTACATTGGGATCGTCTGGCAGATCTCCGAAAGATGAAGAGGGGAAAATGTTACGAGTTACACTGGGGCTCTGGTTGAAAGTACGAACAAATTTGAAAATGTATGCACTCACTCACTCACTAAGTCGCTCTGGATAAGAGCATCTGCTAAATGACAAATGAAAGTAGTGCATTATATAGGGAATAGGGTGCCATTTGGGACATATGCAGTATTAACAGAGGCCTATGCAGGCCCTTCTCTCCCTGACTAGAATACTGCAGCACACCAACAAACCAAAACAACAATTTAACAAAATGGTGGCCCAGTTTTAGAATTAAAAGTTTGTTTTTGCCACTGAACCACACCGCTGGATTTACCAAATGTAGCCAACTTCTTACTATGCAGAATATTCACACACTAGAAAATGTGTTCTTTCACATTTCACTTACCCCTACCTACATGTTCAAATTACATTGATTAACCGGTACCCCCGCACATTGACTTGGTACCGGTACCCCTGTATATAGTCTCGTTATTGTAATTTTATTGTGTTACTTTTAATTATTTTTTTTACTTTCGTTTATTTGGTAAATATTTTCTTAACTCTTTCTTAAACTGCATTGTTGGTTAAGGGCTTGGAAGTCAGCATTTCCCGGTAAGGTCTACCTACACCTGTTGTATTCAACGCATGTGACAAATACATTTTGTTTGATTAGATTTATGCCAGCCAGGGTATATTGTGGCTGTGAGGTTAGGGGTCAGTGGAGCCTTAGCATATCCTGGCTGACGCAACCGACGTGACTCACAGCGCACGGAGAGCTTTGACCACAGTGGTCTGGAAAGGAGGCTGTTTGTTAATGCAATATTTACTCAGTAATTGTGCAACAGGTTTGATTGGTTCTCTGAAATGTAATTTTTTTCTCAGGGGTTGAGACCTCTCGTTGTTTGGATTTGAAAATTCAACCATTGTAATTTAAACGGCCGGCGCTTGGGGGCTGTGTGTGGCTGGGTGTTTGAGTGATAAAGACACAGAGGCGAACCAAACAGTAAAAGCACAGCCCCCATTATTGTCGACACATTGTGCCGACAACATCATAGAGTCATTCCAGACTCTGAAGTCAGGAGGACAGAGTTTTAGGTGTTAGCTAGACTAGCCTTAGCATCCTATTATCTGAAACTACTGCCCAGCGAGAAGAAATACCATAATAGCTACATCACATACACAGCACTGGGTTCAAATAGTATTCAACCCTTTTCAAATACTTTAGATGTGCTTCATTGAGCCATAGAATTTCTAAACCCAGACACGTAACATCGCAAGACTTCCGGGAACGCTTGCAAAACCAGGCGGGGGTTTAAGACCTCAATGAGAAGTGAAAAATTCTTAGTTGATTTTCTCAAAATCTAAAAGGCACAAGCTAGATTTGGGCCATTGTAGTAAGTAGTTGAACATATTACTCTAACCACGTGAGTGACAAACTGACATATTTTCATTTTTGTAAAAAAACAACAACTTTATATTGAAGGAGTGCCTTTGATTTGATGGCCTGTACATGCACAGTTTGGTGTGAGATGACAAGTGGCAAGATTGGTAGACTTTAGAGAAGCAAGCAATTACTAAATGTACTGAATAAGACTCACATTCCTTTCAATCTCTTATCCAGATCTTTACAGAGAAGCATATTTTGTTTCTTAAAAAAACAAAAATCTTACATAGAATTAAGCATTATGATTATGGCTCAGATTGCAGGAAAAAGCTGTTTCAGGTGTCAGGAAATTGCTAAAATTCTCCAATTTGCAGATGTGAGGCCTAACCCATATTTCTGACCACCCCCCATCCTTCCTTACATACTTAATGCACATTCAGATTTTTGGGATGCATGGGCCCTGCCTGACACAATGGAACCAATGGAATAGACCCAAAAAGTGCAAACCCACCCATCTCAAGGCAGAATCAATCAAGCAGTCATCGTATTTGAAAGATTTCAACAACTATTTGGACCCAGGTCTGAATCTCACAATTTCCTGAGCTACCCAAGTCTGTCCATCAGACAACCTGATCACTCAACACACCATCTATCTATGGGGGGTCACTCATTGGCTAAATGTTGATCACTCTCACAGCTTCCCCCCTCCCTCTCTCTCTCTTGCACACTTTCCCTCGCTCTCACTCCCATTAATTCTCTCTCTTGCGCTCATGTAGTCTTTCATTCCTCTCTCCTGCCTCGCTCTCCCTCCAGAGACATCAAACATTAAAAAGAGAGAGAGGCAGTGGAGCATGTCAAGAATGATTCCGACACACTCGGGTCGACGCAGTTCAGATGAAAACAAGGCAGGAGGAGGCAGTACAGTTTCTCTCTCTCGCTCTCTGGTTAGCCATTTCTCTGCTAGCAATATGTTGATATGAACCACAAGAATAGGAGGTTTGACTGGTGCAAAATGGATGCACAGGGCTAATAGAACGCATGATGACATTGGACGTACTTGGTTAAAGAACACAACCACAGCTCAACCTCGGGGAACCATATGAGAGAGAGAGAGCAAGAGGGCGGTTGTGTCGAGAAAGAAAGGGTAGACACTGGACAGACAGCAATGACCTGATGTCTTGTACATTTTGAAATGAGGATGGGGGGCAGAGCTGATTGGGTAGAGGGTGAAAAGAGGTTGTCCCACCTCCCCTTGGTTCTTCACAATGGGGCTGGACAATTGTTCCTGTGGAGGGGCTGATGGATCAGGACACAAATCAAATGCCTGCCCGTGCTATGGGGGTCAGGCCTTAGAGTTGCTGTGTCACAGGGATGGGGGCTGGATGCAGAGGGCTGGGGGACATGGGGAGTATTGTGGGTTTGAAGTAGTCTGCACTCCTACATCATTATGATGATTATGGTTATATGTTCCATGTTGTCTTATGTTTTGGACTTTGGTCCAAAGCATTAATACATGGCTATTAGGTTAGTATGCATGGAGGCACAATGTGGAAAATTTTTGACACATTTTACATTTTGACATTTCCTCTGGTTGCAAAGGCGTGAAACGTCGAACAATAATGTTCGGCTTCACAACCACATCTCCAATAACAAGGCTTGCAAATAACACTAAAACACATCATCAGTTTTAATCCTCACATACCCTTCACAGCTATTGTCTATTTGTTGTAAAATGTTGCATTGAAATGCAAATTAACCTTCCTGTTCTTCCACAAGCCTGTAAAAAAAGAAGTAAGATTCAGTTTTTACCCAGGCAACCGTAGCTAAGCAAGAGGTCAAGGATAATAAAAAACGAAAAATTAACAAAAGACAGATGATCTACCTGACCTTTCTTCAAGCTGGATGCGGAGTGACTGTTGGCTGTTCTATGGCAACAGTGCCAAACGCCCTAAAGTAACCTCCCCCTCCCCTTCCCTAGTCCCCCTCCTGCTTGCAAGCATCTGGATGGAGTGGTTGAACATTGGCCCAGTAGACTAGAGGGCACTGGCTTGTTTAGTCTGGTCAAATGGGTCAGCCAGAGGCCTAGGAAACAGCCAGGCAAGTTCGAGCTGCTATCCCCACTGTCAGGTTTATAGGGCATGCTGGGACAATGCTGAAACCCACCACTGGATGGTTGACTCCTTCACGGCACACTGACCTTATATGGCACACAAAATGTCTTATATAAAAGAAATCACTGCAATATTGATGGGAAGTCTAGTGTAGTCTAAATTGACTGTTACGCAATGTGTTTTGTTAAATGTTATCTTTTACAGAGGGGATGATAGGCTGTGATTTTACTTTGAATATTTCTACAATGTTTTATTTGTACCCTAATAGGCCCACATGTATTTAACCTAAAAAAAAAAACAACTGTAGCAAATATTGTTCAGTCAGATAAAAGCTACGATGCAAAAACACAGCTTCCTCTCAATACATACACACATTATTTACTATAAGCTGAGCTCCTTGTCACTTTATTTCCCCCATCCAAAATGGCCAGGGGTACCCTTGAGACGATGAAGCGTTTCAACCAGACAGAAAAATCTTTACTCTGGGGAAATTCCATGGTAAGAGAATGACACTGAGACAGAGATTTAATACTCTAAAATGTATGTCAAACAAAAACCAATGATTGCAAAGTTAAACAAACCATACAACTACGCACAAGGACTACTTTTAACAATTTCCACAGAACATTTGACAAAAACACTAACTTAAAAGAGCAAAGTTTGGTAACAGAATGACTGCACAAACGGCACAAATCGTCATTGTGTTAACAAACTTTGCATTTGCAATGTTTTTCAGGTAAATGTGCTTTAAACATTTTTTGGGGGGAAATTGGTAAAAGTAGCCCATGCACATAGCTGTATGGTTTATTTAACTTTGCAATCATCGATCCCCCCCCCCCCCCCGCACTCTCTTTACTCTTACTGGATACCAAAACAACAAGTTGGCTAGGACACTTATATCCTACTGAACTATCCGGGTCATCTTCCTTAGCAAATACTGTATCTACTTGGTGCAGTGGAAAGATCAACATAAACACATGACGTATTTGAATTTATGGAGAGACGCTCAGGTCCAAATGAGGCTGTGATGGGGCCACTGAAGTTAGTCACCTCTGCAGAAGTTATAAAGCAGTGAGGTGGGATGCATCTCAAATGGCTCCCCATTCCATATATAGTGCACCAATGACCATAGGCATCTTGTCAAATTTAGTGCACAGTATTTGGAATAGGGTGCCATTTGGGATGCATCTATGAAGTTGCTGCTGTAGTCAGCCAGAGGGAAGACTTCAGTAGTCTGTTCCATGCCAATGCGGCGACCGACAAGTTCTCTCCCTCTCATGTTGTGCAGGGAGTGGACAGGATGAACAGAGGACACGCCAGTGCAAGTGGAGCGGCAGTGGAGCATGCTCAGATCAGGGCTGATCACAAAGGCCATGCCCCATGATGCACTGGGGCCCTGCACAGAGACTGTCAACACAGCTGTCCTATTCAGCGGGCATTAAGGTCTGATGAGAACGAGGAGCCAGCCAGCCACCAGTACAGCCTCATTTGGACTGACTGACTGTTTAAAAGAGAGGCAGAACACTGTCTGACAAGAGAGCGATAGATAGAAGATCAAATTAGAGAAAGGAACAGCATGCTTCACTTAGGATATGTTTGCATCACATGATAATATTTTTAAATAACATTTTTTATTTTAGACAGGTCTAAATAATATTTTTTATTTTAGACAGGTCTAAATAATATTTTTGCTAATGCCTGATTTTTAAACGTTTTGATGAACTTCAGTGCCTTCAGAAAGTATTCACACCCTTGACTTTTTCTTCATTTTGTTGTGTTACAGCCTGGGATTTTGTGTCACTGGCCAACATGCGCCTTTCTTTTTCCCAACACAATTAAACCAAAACCACGGCCCGTTATTCAGAAGGGCGTTCTACTACGCTCCCATTGGCTAGCTGCCGTTGTCTCACTCACAGGCGACGAGCGCAGAGACAGTGACCTTCCAAGGTAACGCAAGGGTGGAAAGTGGAATTTACCAATTAGCTGCCTACCGTAATCCAGGCCTATTATTATCATGTTTGGTAACATGATTCAAATGATGTAAATTAGCCTAGCAGAAGCTTCTAAAGCCATGGCATCATTTTCTGGAATTTTCCAAGCTGTTTAAAGGCACAGTCAACTTAGTGTATGTAAACTTCTGACCCACTGGAATTGTAATACAGTGAATTATAAGGGAAATAATCTGTCTGTAAACAATTGTTGGAAATATGTATTGTGTCATGCACAAAGTAGATGTTCTAACCAACTTGCCAAAACAAAAGTTTGTTAACAAGAAATTTGTGGAGTGGTTGAAAAACAAGTTTTAATGCCTCCAACCTAAGTGCACGTAAACTTCCGACTTCAACTGTACACACTCCAGCAGTCAAAAGTTTGGACACACCTACTCATTCAAGGGTTTTTCTATATTTGTATTATTCTACATTGTAGAATAATTCTACATTCTACATTGTAGAATATTAGTGAAGACAACACTATGAAATAACACATATGCAATCATATACTAACCAAAAGTGTTCAAACAAAATATATTTCATATTCTTCGAAGTAGCCACCCTTTGTCTTGATGACAGCTTTGCACACTCTCAACCAGCTTCATGAGGTAGTCACCTGGAATGCATTTCCATTAACAGGTGTGCCTTCTAAAAGTTCATTTGTGGAATTTCTTTCCTTCTTAATGTGTTTGATCAAATCAGTTCAGTTGGGACAAGGTAAATAGTACCCGCAAAACACCAGTCTCAACAGTGAAGAGGCGACTCCGGGATGCTGGCATTCTACGCAGAGTTGCTCTGTCCAGTGTCTGTGTTCTTTTGCCCATCTTAATCTTTTATTTTTATTGGCCAGTCTGAGATATGGATTTTTCTTTGCAACTCTGCCTAGATGGCCAGCATCCCGGAGTCACCTCCTCACTGCTGATGTTGAGACTGGTGTTTTGCGGGTACTATTTAATGAAGCTGCCAGTTGAGGACTTGTGAGGCCTCTGTTTCTCCAACTCAACACTAATGTACTTGTCCTCTTGCTCAGTTGTGCACCGGGGCCTCCCACTCCTCTTTCTATTCTGGTTAGAGCCTGTTTGCACTGTTCTGTGAAGGGAGTAGTACACAGCGTTGTACGAGATCTTCAGTTTCTTGGCAATTTCTCGCATGGAATAGCCTTCATTTCTCAGAACAAGGATGGACTGACGAGTTTCAGAAGAAAGTTCTTTGTTTCTGGCCATTTTGAGCCTGTAAACAAAACAACAAATGCTGACGCTACAGATACTCAACTAGTCTAAACAAGGCCAGTTTTATTGCTTCTTTAAATCAGAAGAACAGTTTTCAGCTGTGCTAACATAATTGCAAAAGGGTTTTCTAATGATCAATTGGCCTTTTAAAATGATAAATTTGGATTAGCTAACAATGTGCCATTGGAACACAGGCGTGATGGTTGCTGATAATGGGCCTCTGTACCCCTATGTAGATATTCCATAACAAATCTGCCATTTCCAGCTACAATAGTCATTTACAACATTAACAATGTCTACACACTATTTCTGATCAATCTGATGTTATTTTAAATGGACAGAAAATCTGTTTTTCTTTCAAAAACCAGAAAATGTTACGTTACAGCCTTATTCTAAAATGGATTTTAAAAAATCCTCAATCTACACACAATATCCCATAATGACAAAGCGAAAACAGGTGTAGGCATTTTAGCAAATTTATAGAAAATAAAAGAAATAGCCTATTTACATAAGTATTTCAGACTCTTTGCTATGAGACTCGAAATTGAGCTCAGGTGCATCCTGTTTTCATTAATCACCCTTGAGATATGTCTACAACTTGATTGGAGTCCACCTGTGTTAAATTCAATTGATCGGACACGATTTGGAAAGGCACACGCCTAGAGCGGTCACGAAATTTAATCAGCAGGTGATTGTCAAGCAAATAACTGTCATTCTCACGGTAATTTACAGCCAATTAACATACACATTTAGCATCGCTAGGCTTCCACACAGAGCCTTCAAGCCACTGATGCAGACCTTTACATTTTAAAAAGTCTAGTAAATCCATGTCATAAAGCCTACACATTCAGAATAAATCCATTATTTATTTTAGACAGGTCTAAATTAGCATGATATGAAGGCAATGTAGTCAGAAGAACAGAATATTTCAGAAGAACAGAATAACATACTCTTCTGAGTTGTCATTATGTTAGGTCCTGATCTGGCCATGCCAAATGGCTGTGGGCTACACTAGTTCATTTAGCAGCCAATATTTGCTTAGAATTCCGTAGTAATATTTTATAGTATGAAGAATACAATTGAACTAAGCTGAATAATATAAATAGAAGGGATAGTTTCTCCAAACGATTTGAGGGAGTGCGCACGTGGCTATTCTGTGTAGAGCAGTTAACAAAGAAATAGGTACTCCTATATGCTTCATTTAGAGTTATTAATGAAACTTTAGTTCTACAAACGTTGTCGATGTTTTAAACATTTTAAGGCTGCATGGTGCGAAAAAGTTGCTTGAAAGGAATGAGCTCGGCTTTGTTTTTTGCACAGGCTGTACAAACATCGTCAGTCTCGCATTCACAATTTGACAAGCACTTCATAATGCCTAGAATTTCATGGCCGCATCCCCTTTGTGTGGCCGTAACGCATCCTTAAAAAATCCATGCCTTCTGCGGCCAGTGGCAGCGTTGTGCCCTTCTTCCCGAGTCCCGCGCGCCACGAACACCTCTTACTCATATTGCTCTCAATCACGTGATCAGGTCTTTCTCACAGGCTACAAGTGACTCTGTGTGTCCTTATCCAAATCCGAGGTGCATAGTGAAGATATTGGAAGCACTGTCCACATTTACTTTGTCAGCCCCAAAAAATAGTAGGCCTAACGAACAGAAAAGCACTAGCCTATGTTAATCTTATATACCCCATAGTACAAAAGTTGTCCTATTCTGTGCAAGAAATTAATATTCTAAACAGTCTGGGACAGTAGGGGATAGGATAGATCCCAAATTAATACAACCACTAGCATTAAAAAAACTTGGCTGACAAAACAGATTATCAACATTTTAAGCTAAACATTCTAAACTATTAGGCTATTTCTTCACATTATAAGCGCAGCAATGCACACATGGCAGTAGGCTATAAGCGCAAATGTTCCATTAGCGGGAAAACACAATTATCAAAAGGTGACAGCAAATGCGCTTATGCAGGTAATGCTTTTATTATAAAAAGGTGGATTTTTATGGTGAAAATTATCTTCCCCAAACTTGAAACTCACTCGCTGCTTATGTATGCCAGTTGCGCTCTACACCCCTTGCGAAGCAGATTAATGTGCTTAATTTTAACAAGCTATTTGGCCACTTTAGCGGTTTATGGGCGTGAGGTGTGCGACTATGATTCTAAAAAGTCACAAAAGAGGCATTGTTTCTTGCCTTATGCTGGGCATCATTCACAAGTGATAGGTTAATAGTATCAGCCATCAGACTATTCTTGATATAATCTTGTCTTTACATATACTATATTACATAACAGGGGCAAAAATACATGAAATCTATGCACTTATAGCGAATGGAGGACGCGTTTGCCCTACCTGACTGTTCATTTTTATGCCAGCCAGGTAGGCTATACATCTGTTGTAAAGATAAGCAATGTGCTTAATATTAGGAAAGTAGATAAATACAGTGGGGCAAAAAAGTATTTAGTCAGCCACCAATTGTGCAAGTTCTCCCACTTAAAAAGATGAGAGAGGCCTGTAATTTTCATCATAGGTACACTTCAACTATGACAGACAAAATGAGGAAACAAATCCAGAAAATCACATTGTAGGATTTTTTAATGAATTTATTTGCAAATTATGGTGGAAAATAAGTATTTGGTCAATAACAAAAGTTTATCTCAATACTTTGTTATATACCCCTTGTTGGCAATGACAGAGGTCAAACGTTTTCAAAAGTCTTCACAAGGTTTTCACACACTGTTGCTGGTATTTTGGCCCATTCCTCCATGCAGATCTCCTCTCGAGCAGTGATGTTTTGGGGCTGTTGCTGGGCAACACAGACTTTCAACTCCCTCCAAAGATTTTCTATGGGGTTGAGATCTGGAGACTGGCTTGGCCACTCCAGGTCCTTGAAATGCTTCTTACGAAGCCACTCCTTCGTTGCCCGGGCGGTGTGTTTGGGATCATTGTCATGCTGAAAGACCAAGCCACGTTTCATCTTCAATGCCCTTGCTGATGGAAGGAGGTTTTCACTCAAAATCTCACGATACATGGCCCCATTCATTCTTTCCTTTACACGGATCAGTCGTCCTGGTCCCTTTGCAGAAAAACAGCCCCAAAGCATGATGTTTCCACCCTCATGCTTCACAGTAGGTATGGTGTTCTTTGGATGCAACTCAGCATTCTTTGTCCTCCAAACACGACGAGTTGAGTTTTTACCAAAAAGTTATATTTTGGTTTCATCTGACCATATGACATTCTCCCAATCTTCTTCTGGATCATCCAAATGCTCTCTAGCAAACTTCAGACGGGCCTGGACATGTACTGGTTTAAGCAGGGGGACACGTCTGGCACTGCAGGATTTGAGTCCCTGGCGGCGAAGTGTGTTACTGATGGTAGGCTTTGTTACTTTGGTCCCAGCTCTCTGCAGGTCATTCACTAGGTCCGTTCTTGTTATCATTTTGACCCCACGGGGTGAGATCTTGCGTGGAGCCCCAGATCGAGGGAGATTATCAGTGGTCTTGTATGTCTTCCATTTCCTAATAATTGCTCCCACAGTTGATTTCTTCAAACCAAGCTGCTTACCTATTGCAGATTCAGTCTTCCCAGCCTGGTGCAGGTCTACAATTTTGTTCCTGGTGTCCTTTGATAGCTCTTTGGTCTTGGCCATAGTGGAGTTTGGAGTGTGACTGTTTGAGGTTGTGGACAGGTGTCTTTTATACTGATAACAAGTTCAAACAGGTGCCATTAATACAGGTAACGAGTGGAGGACAGAGGGGCCTCTTAAAGAAGAAGTTACAGGTCTGTGAGAGCCAGAAATCTTGCTTGTTTGTTGGTGAGCAAATACTTATTTTCCACCATAATTTGCAAATAAATTCATTAAAAAAATCCTACAATGTGATTTTCTGGATTTTCTTCCCCCTCATTTTGTCTGTCATAGTTGAAGTGTACCTATGATGAAAATTACAGGCCTCATCTTTTTAAGTGGGAGAACTTGCACAATTGGTGGCTGACTAAATACTTTTCTGCCCCTTACCTATTGCAGATTCAGTCTTCCCAGCCTGGTACAGGTCTACAATTTTGTTTCTGGTGTCCTTTGACAGCTCTTTGGTCTTGGCCATAGTGGAGTTTGGAGTGTGACTGTTTGAGGTTGTGGACAGGTGTCTTTTATACTGATAACAAGTTCAAACAGGTGCCATTAATACAGGTGGAGGACAGAGGAGCCTCTTAAAAAAGAAGTTACAGGTCTGTGAGAGCCAGAAATCTTGCTTGTTTGTAGGTGACCAAATACTTATTTTCCACCATAATTTGCAAATAAATTCATCAAAAATCCTACGATGTGATTTTCTGGATTTTTTCCCTCATTTTGTCTGTCATAGTTGAAGTGTACCTATGATGAAAATTACAGGCCTCATCTTTTTAAGTGGGAGAACTTGCACAATTGGTGGCTGACTAAATACTTTTCTGCCCCACTGTATATATTAGGCCTAGCCTATTTTTAATAGAGGCCATCACTCTGTTTTCTCGTGCAAGTGCATAGCCTAAAGAAATGTTGTACAACATGAGTACATGGGCTCTCATGAAGTGTTTGATTAGATGTTTGATTACATTTGCACTGATGTCAGAGTGAGAGGGACAATATAGTGCTGAGTACCAGGTAGTAGGGCAAGTTTGGCAGGCTACAATTGACCAACAACAGCATCAGAGCTTGGAGAAGCCTAATTATTGTGTCTAAGTGGTCACGTGGAATTTGACTTGCCTTCATGACTCGTGACCACCAGTGTGACGGTAGTATGGTCACCGCAACAGCCCGCAACCTGTCTATATAAGGTTCCACAGTTGACAGTGCATGTCAGAGAAAAAACCAAGCCATGAGATTGAAAGGAATTGTCTGTAGAGCTCCAAGACAGGATTGTGTCAAGGCACAGATCTGGAGAAATGTACCAAACAATGTCTGCAACGTTGAAGGTTCAAGAAAACAGTGGCCTCCATCATTCTTAAATAGAAGGGGTTTGGAATCACCAAGACTCTTCCTAGAGCTTGCCGCCCGGCTAAACTGAGCAATCGGGGAAGAGGGCCTTGGTCAGGGAGGCGACCAAGAACCCAATAGTCACTCTGACAAAGCTCCAGAGTTCCTCTGTGGAGATGGGAGAACCTTCCAGAAGGACAACCATCTCCACAGCACTCCAAAAATCAAGCCATTATGGTAGTGGCCAGATGGAAGCCACTCCTCAGTAACAGGCACATCCCAGCCCGCTTGGAGTTTGTCAAAAGCTACCTAAAGGACTCAGACCATGAGAAACAAGATTCTCTGGTCTGATGAAACAAAGATTGAACTCTTTGGCCAGAATGCCAAGCGTGACATGTGGAGGAAACCTGGCACCATCCCTACGGTGAAGCAAACCGCAGGGACTGTAGCGATAGACCCAAACGGTTACAGGTATCCATATATATATCCTATATCCATCCTTCCCTGCCTTTCTAAAGTCTTCGCAAGCCAAGTGAACAACAGATCACTTACCATTTTGAAACCCACAATACCTTCTCCGCTACGCAATCTGGTTTACGAGCTGGTCACAGGTGCACCTCAGCCACGCTCAAGGTCCTAAACGATATAACCGGCATCGATAAAACACAGTACTGTGCAGCCGTCTTCATCGACCTTGCCAAGTCTTTCGACTCTGTCAATCACCGCATTCTTAAAATCGGCAGGTTCAACAGCCTTGGTTTCTCAAATGACCGCCTCGCCTGGTTCACTAACTACTTCTCAGATAGAGTACAGTGTGTCAAATCGGAGGGCCTGTTGTCTGGACCTCTGGCAGTCTCTATGGGGGTGCCACAGGGTTCAATTCTTGGGCGCTCTTGCTGCAGGTGACTCATTGATCAACCTCTTCGCAGACGACACCATTCTGTACACATCTGTCCCTTCTTTGGACACTGTGTTAATAAACCTCCAACACTCCTTCCGTGGCCTCCAACTGCTCTTAAATGCTAGTAAAACGAAATGTATGCTCTTCAACCGATCGCTGGCCGCACCCGCCTGACTAGCATCACTACTCTGGACGGTTCTGACTTAGAATATGTGGACAACTATAAATACCTAGGTGTCTGGCTAGACTGTAAACTCTCCTTCTAGACTCACATTAAGAATCTCCAATCCAAAGTTAAATCTAGAATCGGCTTCTGATTTCACAACAAAGCCTTCTTCACTCATGCTGCCAATCTTACCCCCTTAAAACTGACTATCCTACAGATCCTTGACTTTGGTGATGTTATTTACAAATTAGCCTCCAACACTCTACTCAGCAAATTAGATGCAGTCTATCACAGTGCCATCCATTTTGTCACCAAAGCCCCATATACTACCCACCACTGCAACCTGTATGCTCTCGTTGGCTGGTCCTTGCTACATATTCGTCGCCAAACGCACTGGCTCCAGGTCATCTATAAATCTTTGCTAGGTATAGCTCCTTCTTATCTCAGCTCACTGGTCACCATAGCACGCGCTATAGCAGGTATATTTCACTGGTCATCCCCAAAGCCAACACCTGCTTTGGCCGCCTTTCCTTCCAGTTCTCTGCTGCCAATGACTGGAACAAATTGCAAAAATCACTGAAGTTGGAGACTTATCACCCTCACTAACTTTGGGCGTCAGCTGTCAGAGCAGCTTACCGATCGCTGCAGCTGTACACAGCCCATTTGTAAATAGCCCATCCAACCAACTACCTACCTCATCCCCATGTTTCTGTTTTTCTGCTCTTTTGCACACCAGTATTTCTACTTGCACATCCTCATCTGCACATATATCACTCCAGTGTAAATTGCTAAATTGTAATTACTTCGCCACTATTGGCCTATTTATTGCCTTACCTCCTTACTTCATTTGCACACACTGTATTAGAGGTCGACCGATTAATCGGAATGGCCGATTAATTAGGGCCGATTTCAAGTTTTCATAACAATCGTTATGTATTTTTGTGCGGCGATTTGCCGATTTTGTTTTTTACACATTTTTTAATCTTTATTTAACTAGGCAAGTCAGTTAAGAACACATTCTTATTTTCAATGACGGCCTGGGAACGGTGGGTTAACTGCCTTGTCAGCTCGGGGGATCCAATCTTGCAACTTTACAGTTAACTGGTCCAACGCAATAACGACCTGCCTCTCTCTCATTGCACTCCACAAGGAGACTGCCTGTTACGCAAATGCAGTAAGCCAAGGTAAGTTGCTAGCTAGCATTAAACTTATCTTATAAAAAATAATCAATCATAATCACTAGTTAACTACACATGGTTGATGATATTACTAGATATTATCTAGCGTGTCCTGTGTTGCATATAATCTGACGGAGCATACAAGTATCTAAGTATCTGACTGAGCGGTGGTAGGCAGAAGAAGTCGCTGCGTTTTGCCAGCAGGTCTTCGTTGTGCGTCAAGCATTGCGCTGTTTATGACTTCAAACCTATCAACTCCCGAGATGAGGCTGGTGTGACCAAGTGAAATGGCTGGCTAGTTAGCGTGTGCTAACAGCGTTTCAAACTTCACTCGCTCTGAGTCTTGGGGTGGTTGTTCTGCATGGGTAACGCTGCTTCGATGTGGTGGCTGTTGTCGTTGTGTTGCTGGTTCGAGCCCAGGGAGGAGCGAGGAGAGGGACGAAAGCTATACTGTTACACTGGCAATACTAAAGTGCCTATAAGAACATCCAATAGTCAAAGGTTAATGAAATACAAATGGTATAGAGGGAAATAGTCCTATAATAACTACAACCTAAAACTTCTTACCTGGGAATATTGAAGACTCATGTTAAAAGGAACCACCAGCTTTCATATGTTCTCATGTTCTGAGCAAAGAACTGAAACATTAGCTTTCTTACATAGCACATATTGCACTTTTACGTTCTCCTCCAACACTTTGTTTTTGCATTATTTAAACCAAATTGAACATGCTTCATTATCTACTTGAGGCTAAATTTATTTTATTGATGTATTATATTAAGTTAAAATAAGTGTTAATTCAGTATTGTTGTAATTGTTATTAATCATTATTACAAATACATTTAAATTGTTATTTATTTATTATTAAATCGGCCGATTAATCGGTATCGGCTTTTTTGGTCCTCCAATAATCGGTATCGGCGTTGAAAAATCATAAATCGGTCGACCTCTACACTGTATACCTATTTTTCGATTGTGTTATTGACTGTATGTTTGTTAACTCTGTATTGTTGTTTGTGTCGCAATGCTTTGCTTTATCTTGGCCAGGTCGCAGTTGTAAATGAGAACTTGTTCTCAACTGGCCAACTGGTTAAATAAAGATCAAATAAAAATAAATGGTGGTGGCAGCATTAGACCGTGGGGATGTTTTTCAGCGGCATGGACTGGGAGACTAGTCAGGATTGAGGGAAAGATGAACGAAGCAAAGTACAGAGAGATCCTTGATGAAAACCTGTTCCAGAGCACTCAGGACCTCAGACTGGGGCGAAGGTTCACCTTCCAACAGGACAACGACCCTCAGCACGGATTTGAACCCGATCTAACATTTCTGGAGACCTGAAAATAGCTGTGCAGCAATGCTCCCCATCTAACCTGACAGAGCTTGAGAGGATCTGCAGAGAAAAATGTGAGAAACTCCCCAAATAAAAGGTGCCAAGCTTGTAGCGTCATACCCAAGAATACTTCAACAAAGTACTGAGTAAAGGGTCTGAATACCTAGGTAAATATAATTTATATTTTTAATAAAAGGTGCAAAAAAATGTATAAAACTGTTTTTGCTTTGTCATTATGGGTTACTGCGTGTAGATTGTAAAACTATTTTATCATTTTTAGAATTAGACAGTAACGTAACAAATTGTGGAAAAAGTCAAGGGGTCTGAATACTTTACAAAAGCACTGTATGTGTATTTGTGCCAGACCACGCCCCCGTGAATGTTTAGTGGTCAATAGCTGCCATTATGTTTTAGGTACTTGTCTGGAAAATAACGTGTTTTAATCTTTGTCCATTGATGCCACATCAAATTTTGTGCAGATCAGTCATTTGATACCAGAAGTGTAGCATTTGAAGTGTTTTTCACTAGATGTTTTGGATGACTGTGTGATAACGCTCTCGGTAGCCGATGTGAACAAAACCTTTAAACAGGTCAACATTCACAAAGCTGCTGGGCCAGACGGATTACCAGGATGTGTACTCAAAGCATGCGTGGACCAACTGTCAAGTGTCTTCACTGACATTTAAAAAAAAATATAATTTGTAATTTTACCCCCTTTTCGTGGTATCTTGTCTTATCGCTACAACTCCCGTACGGGCTCGGGAGAGACGAAGGTCGAAAGCCATGCGTCCTCCGAAACACAACCCAACCGCACTGCTTCTTAACACAGCGTGCATCCAACCCGGAAGCCAGCCGCACCAACGTGTTGGAGGAAACACCGTGCACCTGGCGATCTGGTTAGCGTGCACCAAGCCCGGCACACCACAGGAGTCGCTAGTGCGCGATGAGACAAGGATATCCTTCCGGCCAAACCCTCCCTAACCCGGACGATGCTAGGCCAATTGTGTCTCTGGTGGCAAAGCTAGCGCTGCGATGCAGTGCCCTAGACCACTGCGCCACCCGGGAGGCCTTCACTGACATTTTCAACCTCTCCCTGACTGAGTCGGTAATACCTACATGTTTCAAGCAGACCATAGTCAGTAGCCATGAAGTGCTTTGAAAGGTTGGTCATGGCTCACATCAAAAGCATCCTCCCGGACACCTTAGACCCACTCCAATTCTCATACTGCCCCAACAGATCCACAGATGACGCAATCTCTATTGCATTCCAAACTGCCCTTTCTCACCTGGACAAAAGGAACACCTATGTGAGAATGCTGTTCATTGACTAAAGCTTAGCGTTCAACACCATAGTGCCCACAAAGCTCATCACTAAGCTAAGGACTCTGGGACTAAACACCTCCCTCTGCAACTGGTTCCTGGACTTCCTGACGGGCCGCCTCCAGGTGGTAAGAGTAGGCAACAACACGTCTGCCACGCTGATCCTTAACACTGGGGCCCCTCAGGGCTGTGTACTTAGTCCCCTCCTGTATTCCCTATTTACCCATGACTGCGTGGCCAAACACGACTCCAACGCCATCATCAAGTTTGCTGACTGACACAACAGTGGTATGCCCGATCACCGACAACGCTGAGATGGCCTACAGGGAGGAGGTCAAAACTGGCAATGTGGTGCCAGGACAACCAACCTCTTCCTCAATGTGAGCAAGACTAAGGAGCTGATCGTGGATTACTGGAAAAAGCGGCCCCCATTAACATCGACGGGGCTGTAGTGGAGCAGGTAGAGAGTTTCAAGTTCCTTGGTGTCCACATCACCAAAGAACTATCATGATCCAAACATACCAAGATGGTAGTGAAGAGGGCACGACAAAACCTTTTCTCCCTCAGGAGACTGAAAAGATTTGGCATGGGTCCCCAGATCCTCAAAGGGTTCTACAGCTGCACCATCGAGAGCATCCTGACTGGTTGCATCACCACCTGGCAACTGCTGAGCATCTGGCTGTAAGGCACTACAGAGGGTAGTGCGAACAGCCCAAGCATCCTGCCATCCAGGACCTATATAATAAGCGGTGTCAGAGGAAAGCCCATAAAATTGTCAGACTCCAGTCACCCAAGTTATAGACTGTTTTCTCTGCTACCGCACGGCAAGCAGTACCGGAGCGTCAAGTCTAGGACCAAAAGGCTCCTCAACAGCTTCTACCCCCAAGTCATAAGACTGCTCAACAATTCATAAAATCAACACCAAACAATTTACAATTGATCCCCTCCCTTTTGTACACTGCTGCTACTCGCTGTTTGTTTGTTACCTATGCATAGTCACTGCGTCCCACCTACATGTACAGATTACCTCAACTAGCCCTTTGTATATAGCCTCGTTATTCTTATTGGGTTACTTTTTATTATTACTTTTTATTTCATTCTACTTGATAAATATTTTCTTATTTTTGAACTGGACTGTTGGTTAACGGCTTGTAAGTAAGCATTTCACGGTAGAGTCTACACTTGTTTTTGGCGCATGTGACAAATAAAGTTTGATTTGAAATTGCATTCTAAACTGAAGATCATGATTAGGTGATTATTGGAATCAGGTGTGTTAGCTGGGGTTGGGGCAAAACTGACACCAATCAGGCCCTCGAGGACTGGAATTGCCCACCCCTGCTTTAGGTCAAACGGGGTGAGTGGCGTGACCCTTCAAAGTCAGTATTTTCAATTTCATGGTATAGCGCCACCATCTGGCCAATCTGTGTAATTTTGTAAATGCCAGATCTATATGGCAAGATGCCTCATTCATCAATGTTTTGTCAAAATTAGGCCAGTGTTGACTGAGATATTGTGTGCAACTAACGTACGTACTAACGCACACTAACGTACAGATCCCCAGTCTCCTGCCCAATTTCAAAAATCACATTATTTGTTAGGCTTAATAAATTGACCATCGGTTGACTGTTCTGACAAGGTTACTTAACCACAAATGTATGCTAAGCAGGCACTTCTTATTTAAAATAGCAGACTACTTTCTAAACCTGGATCCCAAGCACAACATGGGTAGTGTATATGCATTTAATAAATTTTTGTTATGTAGGTAAATTAAATAAATTATAAGGGCATCATTTCTACTGGTACAACCAAGAAGCACCAAACTGGCGTAAGACCCATCAATAGGTGTTTTTAAAAGGAATGTGTGGGGCTGATTGGCCAGTATGTTCTCCTGCAAAATGATAATTGTTCTGAAGATTGCTTACTTGCTAGCTTCGCTGACAGACAATTTACTTGCAATCGTGCATAATGACTCTGGAGGCTGGTATTACCAATACCGCACAGCTGCCTGGAAGCTCTTCTCGACGCTGTACACATTGATTGTAGTAATTATTTGGAGAAAAGTAATTACTTTATATGTTGTCATTTAAAGCATTGCTACATAACGACATAAAACATAACACAATTACATGCACCGAAACATTTGCTGTAGCCTTCCGACCTATGCATGGCATGAAGGTTAATGCTATCCGGGATCCTTGGGACCTGAGCGATTCATTAGAGGTGGAAAATAGTCATTTATTTGGTTGCTTGTACATTTTTATTTAGACCTTTTTTAGAAGTACATACCGGCCGTGTCGGCAGTAAATTACGATAGTTAGTAAATCGAAAGTCAATTTTTCGTGAGTAACTACCGTATTTTGACATTAAGTTTGAAAAGCTGTTGAAAGGCTGCTTCCTGGGCTTAATGGAGATTCGCCATTTCAACGTCTCCTGTAAAGCCAAATTCTGGTTCAGGAATACATAGGCTGCTCAAAGGACCAATCAAAACGAGGTTCTATTGTAAACCCACCTTGAGATACACAAATGAAGAGGCATTTAGTTCCTCGAGTCTTAAAATTGTTGGTACAAAGAACATGCAGTCATCATCTGGATAGGCAGTTAAAGAGTGCTCGAACATCGCCAGACAAATCGCTTGTTTCAGATGAGTTGAACTGCTTGTCTCTACATAACAAATTGAAACAATTGTTTACGTGACTTTCCTGAATTCTGCTGATCGTAAATGCATTTTATCCAAACAAGGATAAAGGTACTACGAAAATTACAAATAAAACATGCTTTTTTTGGGGGGCCGTTCTTATAAACATTCCGTATTTTCAGTCTTATTTATCAAAGGTTCCGCCTAAAATAAGTTACTTTGCTACATTTCCTGTTTCTGGAACGCAACATAACATTTGAACCCACGACCATATACAATATCTAATTACAAAACACCGAAAATTGGCATAAGTCAACGAATATCCCGTTGATATGAAAATCAGAAATGTTCTAATTATAATGTTAGTTAGGCATCTGAAAGTTTCCCCGTTTCTGTAGAAAGGGGAAGGTTAGGTAAACGACCAACCGATCATTTGTATTATTCAAGACATGTATTTTTATTTATCTAAACTGTGGACACATTATTACTTATATTTTCGTTTTGGATAAATCAAAAATCACGATCAACAAGCATGTTTTGTGTCAGGCGGAAGACAATTGATCTTTAGTTCGTCTATGGGGATGGTTTTAACGTTACACAACATTATCCTCTTTGGTATATCAAATAAAAATATATATTTAAAATCGCGTAGTTTAGACAACGTTGACTTAATGTTTAATCACTGTTTTAATCCATCTTTAACACACAGAGTAAGCACTGAGAAAATATGCAAATGTACACCATGAAAGTACTGTATTTTTTTTCTATGTAACAATTTCTACAATCCTGCCAGGACATCGACAGACAAATGTGGTGCAGCGTTCTTGTCTGCTACGACCCGTCTACTGTCCGTCAACAGCGGGTTTACAAAGCATCAGCCCTTTAAACCCAACAAGAACACATTTACTTCTTACACGGTACTTTTTCCCCGAATGTGAGGTGAGTGTCTATCTCTTCATATGTGCACAGAAGTTACATGTTTTCAGAATAGAGCAGAACTTTGGGTTGCGTTTAGCTAGCATGTTAGCCACTTTAGCGTAATATATCGAGGCTGCAAATTTCCCTTTGCAAGATGGCGGCTTGCTTGAGAATTCAAAGTGAGTAATTGTAGCAAACAACACTGTCGTTTCGCAGCATCCGATGTTTTCATGTACTTTATAAGTTCAAGTATGTTGTATTTCCACATTTATGGGAGATTAATGCTAATTCGTTGATTTTTAAACTAAAAATAAACCTACATCTACTTTAATTCAGCAACAAGCAATTGATATTGTAAGCTAGTTAGCTTACCCAGTTAGCATACAAGCCAACAAGGCAAACACCAGAGGAAGGTGTAGACTGCAACGAGCATTACATTTGTCAAGTTGCTATTGATGTTTGCAGCTGTATACGTTTAGACAATAATAACTATTAATTGATTTCACCTTATGTAAAAAGGTTCGCTCCATACAGCAGTATCTGCAAACTATGTAGCTAAGTAATCATGTTATGTAGGCCAAGTAGCTAAGTAGCTATTATTGTAAACGTCTGTATAACCAACATCATCAACAAACCGAAAAGTAACCATCTGCATCTTTCATGGAGACACCATCCATGGTTAGTCAATAAATTGCGCTAATATGATCTTAGTGTGGTTTGTTGCAATATGTGATTGTTATTTATTCAGCATCAACAGTAGGTTTTGTCGTTGCAGCTATAATTCAACATCTGGTCCTGCCTGTCAACAAACTGGTATTAAAAGATAAGAGTCATATTAGATATTATGTTCTGTGTTGATGAGAAACTCACTACTGAGGAGAATGTAAACAAGTTCACTGTCAGCTGGCCTAAAGATGCAGACTCCAATCATCCCGTTTATTTACAAAGTGCACACTTCACCTGTTTCGTCTCCTCTAATATGTCCTCATTGATTTTACTTTGTTACATTATATTAATGAGGAAGAGACTCATTCAATACTTTAACTGGTGTTTGTGATGTTGCATTGCCTTATATTTTATAACTGTTACATTCCTGACGGAAGACAATTATTGTGCTGTCCTTGTAGGCATGCAGAACAAGCATGAGAAACACACTGGGGCCTTGTTTGTGCTTGTGGTCGGCGCAATTTGTTTTCTGTAGCCTCTATCCAAACTGTATCAGATATAGTTTACAATCAGTAAAATTAGAGGACCAGATTTTTTTTTTAGGCTAGGTGTTGTGTATAGTTTCATTCCAGGTATGAATGTGGATAGAGTTTCAGCAGCATTTTATGCCATCTTATTGTTTTAAGCATTTTGAAGTAAAAACTCAAAGGCAACTGCAGAGATTTGGAGAGCAACTGTGGAGATTTTCTTCCACTCAACATGCTTGTGTTTTTTTTTTTTGCAGCATGGCGTTGTAGATGCATAGCCGTTCATGATTTGTCTGACAGACAAAAATGTGCCTTGTTTGGTATTCCTGGCATTCTTGTCATCGCCATATCTGTCTGGATGGCACCCCTGCAGCAGACGTATTTTTTTAATACAAATCCTTGATTTTAATATGACGAAGTGTTCATCAGATCGACATTCAGGCTTTCCTTCTCAAACATTGCTCTGTACAGGATTTCACTTGCGTTAGTGTAACTCTGAAAATATGGGAAGATCGGGACCTTCAACGTAAGCAGTTCTGGCAGAGCCCTGCACTGTAGTGATTAGAGGTCGACCGATTAATCGGAATGGCCGATTAATTAGGGCCGATTTCAAGTTTTCATAACAATCGGAAATCAGTATTTTTGGACACCGATTTGGCCGATTTGGATTTTATTTAAAAAAATGTTTTTTTTAACACCTTTTATTTAATCTTTATTTAACTAGGCAGGTCAGTTAAGAACACATTCTTATTTTCGATGACGGCCTAGGAACGGTGGGTTAACTGCCTTGTTCAGGGGACAAAAATACTTCTCAGCAGTTTTTACCCCCAATCCATAAGACTCCTGAACAGGTAATCAAATGGCTACCCAGACTATTTGCATTGTGTACCCCCCCCCCAACCCTCTTTTTACACTGCTGCTACTCTCTGTTTATCATATATGCATAGTCACTTTAACTATACATTCATATACATACTACCTCAATTGGGCCGACCAACCAGTGCTCCCGCACATTGGCTAACTGGGCTATCTGCATTGTGTCCTGCCACCCACCACCTGCCAACCCCTCTTTTACGCTACTGCTACTCTCTGTTCATCATATATGCATAGTCACTTTAACCATATCTACATGTACATACTACCTCAATCAGCCTGACTAACCGGTGTCTGTATGTAGCCTCGCTACTGTATATAGCCTGTCTTTTTACTGTTTTTATTTCTTTACTTACCTAACACCTTTTTTTGCACTGTTGGTTAGAGCCTGTAAGTAAGCATTTCACTGTAAGGTGTACCTGTTGTATTCGGCGCACGTGACCAATAAGCTATGATTTGATCACTGTCAATGACATACAATTATTTTGAAGGGAAACCGCAAATTCCACTATTTTTCCTAATCCTTATTGTGGCTAGCTACACAACACAACCCGGTCAGGTCGAGCCTCACTAGCCAGATTAAGCTATCTGGCTGCTTATAACGTTAGCTTTGGGCACCAGGGTTAAGTAGCTGGTTAGCTAGTTTTTTTTCATGAACGGGAGTTCAATTTCAATAGGCGAACTACTGGCAAGTGGCTACCTAGCTATTACTTACTCACAAGGATTCCTAAATCATTGCTAAGAATAGGGAAAATGACTGCAGTTTCTACTGGTCATTGTTTTCAGACTGGTTGTATTGGTGCTAGCTAGGTACCAAGCTAAAGCTAGCTAGCTACCCCAGAAGTTGCGGTCGAACAAATAATGCTTTATTACCAACGTGGTATTGTAAACGCGTCGTTCGTGGCGGTGTTTGCTTGTTTGCAGACTTTTTGTACAGCTTTGACAGTGCTACTGATAGTAGTGGTGGCGCTTGGCTTGCACGTGCAAATTCAGAACACACAACATTCTATAATAGAACTGTGTCTCTGAAAAATAGCTCACTTGGTTGTGTGTACCGGTGCTCGACCAGTTGGTGAAAGCCAACATCACAAACGACAGAGAACGGTTGATTGTCAAGGGCAATGAATTCCTTTATCTTGGTGTTAATGGATTTCGCCTTTGAGTTGTCTTGCTGATATGTTCTTCCTCTTTCAAATGACTGCTCGATCCACACAGCAGACATTGTGGGCTAGGTTAGGAATGCTTTTTTTCAGGTGTAGCGCAAAATTTTATGTGGCATCATGTACCTACGTTATATAGGTATGCACGTCAGTTTTGATGTCGGTTTTTCACATTGGTGTTAAACTAGACATCGGGCCAATACCGATGTTGCCATTTTTAGCTAATATCAACCAATTCCGATATGTTCACTGATATATCGTGCATCCCTACTGCACAGGCATGAATTTTAAGCCCGAGCCCTACCCATGTATCGGGGTGCCGTCTTTCGGATGGGATGTTAAACGGGTGTCCTGACTCTCTGAGGTCATTAAAGATCCCATGGCACTTATCGTAAGAGTAGGGGTGTTAACCCCGGTGTCCTGGCTAAATTCCCAATCTGGCCCTCAAATCATCACGGTCACCTAAGAATCCCCAGTTTACAATTGGCTCATTCATCCCCCTCCTCTCCCCTGTAACTATTCCCCAGGTCATTGTTGTAAATGAGAATGTGTTCTCAGTCAACTTACCTGGTAAAATAACGGATAAAAAAATAAAAATGCCCGCAACGTTTAGGCCCTACCCAGGCCCGATTGCGTCTGCCGAATTTAAGGCCCTGTCCAAAATCAGAGAGGTTACGCTGGTGGGGTTTGCGCTGCATCGGCAAGATCGAACAGCTGCTTCTGGTAAGACAAGGGGTGGCGGTCTGTCTATATTTGTAAACAACAGCTGGTGCACAATCTGATCAGACAACGATGAGACAGCCTATAGGGAGGAGGTCAGAGACCTGGCCGTGTGATGCCAGGACAACAACCTCAACTTGATCAAGACAAAGGAGATTGTGGACTACAGGAAAAGGAGGACCAAGCATGCCCTCATTCTCATCGACGGGGCTTGAGAGCTTCAAGTTCCTTGGCATCCACGTTACCAACAAACTAACATGGTCCAAGCACACCAAGACAAGCCTGTTCCCGCCCAGGAGACGGAAAAGATTTGTCATGGGTCCTCAGATCCTCAAAAGGTTCTACAGCTGCTCCCTCGAGAACATGTTGCATCTCTGCCTGGTATGGCAACTGCTCGGCCTCCGGTTGCAAGGCACTACAGAGGGTAGTGCGTACGGCCCAGTACATCACTGTGGCCAAGTTTCCTGCCATCCAGGATCTCTATACCAGGCGGTGTCAGAGGAAGGCAAACGATACCGGAACGCCAAGTCTAGTTCCAAGAGGCTTCTAAACAGCTTCTACCCCCAAGTTGTAAGATTCATGAACAGCTTATCAAATGGCTACCGAGACTATTTGCATTGTCCCTCCCCATCTATTACATTGCTGCTACTCTGTTTATTATTTATGCATAGTCACTTTAACTCAACCTACATGTATATATTACCTCGACTAACCTGTGCCCCCGCACATTGACGCTGTACCGGTACCCCCTGTATAAAGCCTCACTACTGTTTTTTTTTTTTTTAAATAAAGGGAACACTTAAACAACACAATGTAACTCCAAGTCAATCACACTTCTGTGAAATCAAACTGTCCACTTAGGAAGCAACACTGATTGACAATAAATTTCACATGCTGTTGTGCAAATAGAATAGACAACAGGTGGAAATTATAGGCAATTAGCAAGACACTCCCAATAAAGGAGTGGTTCTGCAGGTGGGGACCACAGACCACTTCTCAGTTCCTATGCTTCCTGGCTGATGTTTTGGTCACTTTTGAATGCTGGCGGTGCTTTCATTCTAGTGGTAGCATGAGACGGAGTCTACAACCCACACAAGTGGCTCATGTAGTGCAGCTCATCCAGGATGGAACATCAATGCTACCTCCGCCTTTGTGCAAGGAGGAGCACTGCCAGAGCCCTGCAAAATGACCTCCAGCAGGCCACAAATGTGCATGTGTCTGCTGAAAACGGTCAGAAACAGACTCTATGAGGGCCCGACATCCACAGGTGGGGGTTGTGCTTACAGCCCAACACCGTGCAGGACGTTTGGCATTTGCCAGAGAACACCAAGATTGGCAAATTCGCCACTGGCGCACTGTGCTCTTCACAGATGAAAGCAGGTTCACACTGAGCACGTGACAGAGTCTGGAGACGCCGTGGAGAACGATCTGCTGCCTGCAACATCCTCCAGCATGACCGGTTTGGCGGTGGGTCAGTCATGGTGTGGGGTGGCATTTCTTTGGGGGGCCGCACAGCCCTCCATGTGCTCGCCAGAGGTAGCCTGACTGCCATTAGGTACTGAGATTAGATCCTCAGACCCCTTGTGAGACCATATGCTGGTGCGGTTGGCCCTGGATTCCTCCTAATGCAAGACAATGCTAGACCTCATGTGGCTGGAGTGTGTCAGCAGTTCCTGCAATAGGAAGGCATTGATGCTATGGACTGGCCCGCCCGTTCCCCAGACCTGAATCCAATTGAGCACATCTGGGACATCATGTCTCGCTCCATCCACCAACGCCACGTTGCACCACAGACTGTCCAGGAGTTGGCGGATGCTTTAGTCCAGATCTGGGAGGAGATCCCTCAGGAGACCATCTGCCACCTCATCAGGAGCATGCCCAGGCATTGTAGGGAGGTCATACAGGCACGTGGAGGCCACACACACTACTGAGCTTCATTTTGACTTGTTTTAAGGACATTACATCAAAGTTGGATCAGCCTGTAGTGTGGTTTTCCACTTTAATTTTGAGTGTTACTCCAAATCCAGACCTCCATGGGTTGCTAAATTTGATTTCCATTGATCATTTTTGTGTGATTTTGTTGTCAGTGCATTCAACTATGTAAAGAAAAAAGTATTTAATAAGAATATTTAATTCATTCAGATCTATAATGTTATTTTAGTGTTCCCTTTATTTTTTTGAGCAGTGTATATTTTAAACTACCTGAGGAATGATTATAAAAAAACGTTTGACATGTTTCTGTGGACATTTGGAATTTCTATTTGGAATTGACATCTGCGTTGTCATGACCGCTCTTTCCTGTGGATTTCTGAACATAACGCGACAAACAAACGGAGGTATTTTGGGTATAAAAATAATCTTTATGGAACAAAAGGAACATTTTGTTGTGTAACTGGGAGTCTCGTGAGTGAAAACATCCGAAGATCATCAAAGGTAAATGGTTAATTTGATTGCTTTTCTGATTTTCGTGACCAAGCTTCCTGATGCTAAGTGTACATAATGCTATGCTAGGCTATCGATAAACTTACACAAACGCTTGGATTGCTTTCGCTGTAAAGCATAATTTTAAAATCTGAGACGACAGGTGGATTAACAAAAGGCTAAGCTGTGTTTTGCAATATTACACTTGTGATTTCATGAATATGAATATTTGTTTAGTAATATTATTTGACTGTTGCGCTATGCTATTCAGCGGTTGCTGCCGAAAATGATCCTGCGACAGGGATGGGTAGCGTCAAGAAGTTTTTTAAGGGCTTGTAGTTAAGCATTTCACTGTAAGATCTACACCTGTTGTATTCGGCGCATGTAACAACATTATTTTTTACATTTCATTAGCACCTCTAAATCGCTCACTCGCTGCCTGCAAACTCTGCATGCGCTCTGCTCATAGCGGATCTGAGTAACCATAGCAACGTCTCTGCTTGGGCTGCTCTGCTCAATGAAGAGACATGAGAGCAGTTAGCTACTTTTCATCACTCAACTCAGTCAACTCAAGGAACATTTTCTGTGAAGTAAGAAAATATATTTGAGGTTGAAGCACTTCTGACCCTATGTTATGATCTTAGTCAGATATGACTTTACTGCGCAGCAGAGCACAAGGATGGTTCAGCTTCAATTTTAGTGATCAATTAAATTTTTTTGCAAATGTATTAAAAATAAACGGATACCTTATTTACATAAGTATCCAGACCCTTTGCATTGAGACTTGAAATTGAGCTCAGGTGCGTCCTGTATAGGGCTGTCTTCACTAAAAATGATCTTGGTCGACTGAAAGTCGTCTGTTCTTTCGACCAATCAAAATTTGTCTATATATGGAAAAATACACATAGGGTGTAATAAAATCTACTATATGCATTGAGCTTGTCTCATGCTTTAAGCTTTATGGTTTGATGTAATTTGACAAATGCCTCGAGGGCACCAGATAACATGAAGAGAAAAAAACTTAACCTAACCCAACTCTTCTCCTCCTGGTGGCGTTCGCAAATTATGCCATTACTCTCCTGAAGTTGCCGGTAATAGGTTATACGAAGAGCCGGCAACCTTTCTCATGTGGAATGCCAATTTTAACTTCTAATTTCTACCGATCTGTGTGTCAGCTATGGTTTTCATATGCAAATCTTTGTGAAACAGTTTAATTTATAGTAACGTCTTCATATCTCAATCATTGTCAAGTCGTTAACAAAAATTCTATACAAATCTAAAATGATAACCTAAAAAGTAACTATTATTGCCATTGCCTATATAATGCCAACAAATTAAAACATTGCAGGCAGAAAATATCCAGATTTTTTAAAATTATTGTTAAATAAATTATATATATAATTTATTTATTTTAAGGGGGGGGATTCTATAAATCACATTGCCTGTCTGCAACAAACTTGAAACGTATTAACTTTGGTCCGACCCGATGCTTGCACTAGCAAACTTGCAGACAGAGACAGCTGTAGGGTATTTGCGCAAGGGATTAGAAGCAGTGCTTAACTTAGGTAGGAGTTCACCGGAGATGAGTACCGGCTCCTCAAATGTTGTACTGTTTGAGCTGCTGTTACTCTTATAGAATATTAGCTCAAAAGTATTGTGGAGCTCCTGCACCTACAGTTGAAGTCATAAGTTTACATACACTTAGGTTGGAGTCATTAAATCTCGTTTTTCAACCACTCCACACATTTCTTAACAAACTATAGTTTTGGCAAGTCGGTTAGGACATCTACTTTGTGCATGACACAATACATTTTTCCAACAATTGTTTACAGACAGATTATTTCACTTATAATTGACTGTATCACAATTCCAGTGGGTCAGAAGTTTACATACACTAAGTTAACTGTGCCTTTAAACAACATGGAAAATTCCAGAAAATTGTCATTGGTTTAGAAGCTTCTGATAGGCTAATTGGCATCATTTGAGTCAATTGTAGGTGTACCTGTGAATGTATTTCAAGGCCAACCTTCAAACTCAGTGCTTCTTTGCTTGACATCATGGGAAAATCAAAAGAAATCAGCCAAGACCTTAGAAAACAATTGTAGACCACATGTCTGGTTCATCCTTGGGAGCAATTTCCAAATGCCTGAAGGTACCACGTTAATTTGTACAAACATCAGTACGCAAGTATAAACACCATGGGACCACGCAGCCTCAAACCGCTCAGGAGAGATGCGTTCTGACTCCTAGAAATGAATGTACTTTGGTGCGAAAAGTGCAAATCAGTCCCAGAACAACAACAAAGGACCTTGTGAAGATGCTGGAGGAACCGGGTACAAAGTATCTATATCCACAGTAAAATTAGACCTATATTCACATAACCTGAATGGTCGCTCAGCAAGGAAGAAGCCACTGCTCCAAAACCGCAATAAAAACGTCAGACTCCTATTTGCATCTGCACATGGGGACAAAGATTGTACTTTTTTGAGAAATGTCCTCTGATCTGATAGAACTAAAAATAAGTAGAACTGTTTGGCCATAATGACCATTATGTTTGGAGGAAAAACGGTGAGGCTTGCAAGCCGAAGAACACCGTCCCATGTTGTGGGGGTGCTTTGCTGCAGGATGGGCTTGTGCGCTTCAGAAATTAGATGGCATCATGAGGCAGGAAAAATATGTGGCTATATTGAAGCAACATCTCAAGACATCAGTCAGAAAGTTAAAGCTTGGTCACAAATGGGTCTTCCAAATGGACAATGACTCCAAGCATACTTCCAAAGTTGTGGCAAAATGGCTTGAGGACAACAAAGTCAAGGTATTGGAGTGGCCATCACAAAGCTCTGACCTCAATCCCATAGAAAATTTGTGGGCAGAACTGAAAAAGCGTGTGCAAGCAAGGAGGCCTACAAACCTGCCTCAGTTACACCAGCTCTGTCAGGAGGAATGGGCCATTCGGGGATCACCCAACTTATTGTGGGTAGCCTTCCACAAGCTTTCCAAAACATTTTACCCAAATTTAAACAATTTAATGGCAATGCTACCAAATACTAATTGAGTGTATGTAAACTTCTGACCCACTGGGAATGTGATGAAAGAAATATAAGTTGAAATAATTGTAGAGAGAATGATTTCTCTCACATTCTTAAAATAAAGTGGTGATCCCAAGACAGAATTTTTACTAGGATTAAATGTCAGGAATTGTGAAAATTGAGTTTAAATGTATTTGGTTAAGGTGTATGTGAACTTCCGACTTCAACTGTAAATATAAACAGTACCAGCACCCACAATAAGTCCCGGAACCCATTTTTGTCCACGTCAAGCACTGATGAGAAGTATTCATCTCTTCCTATTTTATGAAGTTGCCTCTGGATCAGAGCATCACATTTTTCCCTTTCACGCTGAGTGGTTATTGAAGGAATTGACTGTAGAGCTCTGAGACAGGATTGTGTCGTCACAGATCTGGGGAAGGGTACCAAAAAATGTCTGCAGCATTTAAGGTCCCCAAGAACACAGTGGCATCCATTATTCTTAAATCGAAGTTTGGAACCACCAAGACTGTTACTAGAGTTGGCCACCCGGCCATGCTGAGCAATCAGGGGAGAAGGGTTTTGGTCAGGGAGGCGACCAAGAACCTGATGATTACTCTGGCAGAGCTCCCGAGTTCCTCTAAAGATGGGAGAACCTTCCAGAAGGACAACCATCTCACTTGGAGTTAGCCAAATCTCACCTGAAGACTATCAAATCATGAGAAACAAGATTCTCTGGTCAGATGAAACCAAGATTGAACATTTTGGCCTGAATGCCAAGCATCACGCCTGGAGAAAACCTGGCACCATCCCTACAGTGAAGTATAGTGGTGGCATTGTACGGATCAACAGCATTGCATAGAGGTATCTCATTGAATTTTTTTAACCAATAGTTACGTCATTCACGAGGCATTCATTGTGCTGAGGCAATAGGTCATCTTTGGGTGATAGACGCATTAAGTTAATGAATGAAGTGTTTGGTCGAAATCAGCTTTGAAATCTGTGTTTTTAGCATTATGACTTGCATTATGGTATCACAAACAAGGTACTAGGGTAGTGAATTGATGTTGGCTTTAGCTGTCAGCTAGCAAGGAAAGTTAGCCTGCTAAGGTGGAAGCTACCAGTATCATCTTCCATTATAAAGTGTTCTGCCTGTATGGACATTGTTTTATGAACAGTAATTAATAGGTTCAACATTTCTACATGCAGTGTCATATTATTCAAGTGTGTTAACTACTGTACAGCATGTGTGGGGAGCTAACAGGCACCAGCCCAGACTTTCTGTGTAGGCTAGCAATGAGTAAGTAGGCAGGCACGATGTGCACTATAATAAGGGGTCGGCTGCACTGATAGACACATTTGACAGAAGTAATATTCTAGTACCAAACCGTTTTTCATGTACTAGTATTGAAAATGTATCGACATTACATCGGTATACCATGCAACACCAGTGTCCCTCTATCTGTCCTACGTCAGGTGTTTTGGGTCTCCAGCCATGCTCCAGCTGAGCCCCTGATCAGTGCAGCAACAGCCTGCCCAGCTTAACCCGGAGCCAAGATGTCCAGTAGCTCGGGCTATCCCCCTACCCAGGGCAGCTTCAGCAGTGAGCAGAGTCGCTACCCATCACACTCTGTCCAGTACACCTTCAGCACCACACGCCACCAACAGGTAAGAAACTGAGCTCAGAGAAATGTCATTACTCTCTCAAACCTCTTAATGGTGGCACTGCACTGTATCTTTTACAACTTTTTTTATTAGTTTTTTTACACACCTACTAGCAAGAATTCCTCTCCATGCAAATTATTCACTATTGCATGTTAATGCTGAATCCATAATATAATGGAAAATAGATTTCAAGATGACATGCCTCGGGATGTGCTCTAGAATCATGCAGACTTCTCTTGTGTTTAAGTGAAAGCATGAGAGTATCCACTGGCTTGAACAGTCTAAAGGTACAACAATTGAGTTATTCTCAAGTCAGTTTTTTTTTATTACTTTGGCTGCTTTAGTATTATTACAGTGCACTTGTGGTTATAATGATCAACCGATTTATCGCCTAATGCTGAAATGATCACTATAATCAGAGAAGAAGAGAGAGGCCAACTCTTCAGCAGGCGGTGTATTTTTGCTCACCAAGCAAGGAGTTTTTGTACGGAGGTCAGTGAGAGTGTGACGAATTTGGTCAACAGAAAAATGAAAGGGTTATTTGTTACACAAGGTTATTTTATCGAATATATGTTTTGTAATGCTTAAGTTGTTACGAGTGTACTGAAATACACTATTTATACAAAACTATGTGGACAACCTTTCTAATTAGTTGATTCTGCTATTTCAGCCACTCCCGTTGTTGACAGGTGTTTAAAATTGAGTCCACAGCCATGCAATCTCCATAGACGAACATTGGCAGTATAAGGGCCTTACTGAAGTGCTCAGTGACTTTCAATGTGGCACCGTCATAGAATGCCACCTTTCCCACAAGACAGTTTGTCAAATTTCTGCTCTGCTAGAGCTGCCCCGGTCAAGTAAGTGCTGTTATTGTGAAGTGGAAACGGCTCAGCCGGGAAGTGGTAGGCCACACAAGCTCAACGGAACGGGACCGCTGAGTGCTGAAGCGCGTAGAAATCGTCTGTCCTCGGTTGCTGGCCTGCACAGAGCCCTGACCTAAACCCCATTGTGATTCTCTACACTATATTTGCTTGTTTTGTCACTACCTTAAATTAGGGGAACTGTTTAGAATTTTAGCAACTGGGAAATTGCGGAGCAAATTCTGCGTAGTGCACTTTTAACTTTGTTGTTCACATTAGGGATGTTAACAGTTGCATGGATAGGCAAAGAGCTACAAAAAGCTGCAGCCTATAAAGAGGTGTGTCTGTGTTTCTGAACACTTCACTGTTTTTATCTCTCTTAGAATATGCCAGAACCCACTGTTCTAGCTAAGTTTAGCATGGTTCTAGCCAGACCAGAGCTATGTAGTGTGGAGTGTTTTTCTCTCCACCACTTCCCCCTGGTCAGATGAGACTCCAGAACGCGCTGGATTTCCATGACTATAAATCAATTTGGTTATCTCTGCTCAGTGTTGTGCATTCCTCAGGGCTTGATGAACTGATTCACACAGAGGCCAACTGTTCACCTATAGTATTGCTGCTTTCACTCTGGTTTCACATTTACTGCAACATAATCATCAATGTCTGATATTTTTACATGGAAATGAACTTTCTGCATGTGTGTAAGACCACTTGTTGGGTAATTGGAGAATACATTAAAATGCCTATCTTTTTTTTTTTTTGTGCAGACACTAACTATTATGCGATTAATTAGTTAGCATTTGGTCTGACAAAGTTGAGAGATTCAGTAGGCTTTCCTTGCAGTTATTGCAACATGATCGCAAAGGTTGTTTCATGTTTGTTAGGTTGATTTGATTAGTGGTCAATGGTACATTTCTGTTTTTACAAACTGTCTATGTGGAAAAAATAATGGTTGTTTTAGGAAATGTTTGGTCTAGGTAGGGCTGAACTTTCTGTTAAGTGCATTGACATGCTCAGGTTTGTTTGTAGGTCACAGTGTGCTGATAGCAAAGGGCATGAAATGCTAATTACTCCCTGATAGAAGCCATTAAAGGCCCAGTGCAGTCAAATGTGATTTCCTGTGTATTATACTATGAGGTTGGAATAATGTGAAAATTATGATAGTGCCCTTTTAGTGTAAGAGCTGTTTGAAAAGACCCCCTTAAATGTCAGCCTGTTGTGGTGGGATACAGTTTGCCTGCATGGTGTCATCATAGATGAGTTAACAGATCAATAAAGTTCCAAACCTCGCTGCCAACAGTTTTCCCCTCCCCACTAATATCACTCTCACAGTCCTAGCTAAATTATTGCTTGAGAAATTCTTTGCTGAGAACGATCACAGCAAGGTACTTAATTGTTACCTAGAAATTATTTGATATTTAGATAAAAACGGGTGCATTTAACCTTTTCACCCCCCCCCCCCCAAAAAAACCCAGGTTTAAATCAATTCACTGCCCTCACTTGAAAGCAATGAAACCGATTTAGATTTCTAGTTTGTCGAGGTAAAAAGGTGCTCGAGGATGTGGGCAATGATGTAGTGTCTTGTTGCTTCTCTGCGGTGGCTGTTCAAAGACTTTTGTGTAAACCGTTAATAATCATCAAGTAGAGAGGTTTCCCTTTTGATAGTGTATCATAGGCATAAATGTCTCTGCCTCCCTTGCAATCCAACATGAGGGATTCTGCAATGCTGGGCTTTTTTTTTTTTTTTTTTGCAATCTGAATGCATTAGGGCCCTACATGTAATGTTATTATCTTAAACATGTTTTGTTTTGAATTGTTATTGATTGGTTTGGGCAATAGCGCTGTTTTGGTGAAATGTGTTGTTGCTCTGACATGCCATGTGTTATCAACAGGCTGTGTCTCGTGGCTGTGCAGACCTGCCCTATTCACTGTGCAACTGGCTCTAGTCTAAACCAGCATGTTATTATTGTTTGCTTAATGTGTGTGTGTGTGTGTGTGTGTGTGTAGGAGTTCACCGTCCCGGACTACCGAGGTCACCTGCAGGACCAGCAAGGTCGACGAAGGCCTTCCTTGCTTTCGGAATTCCACCCTGGAACTGAGAGGTACTTAACGATACCAACGGCCACCTCAGCTTCAAAAGCCTGTTATTATAGTCTGTTGGGGGGATGATGATTTTTCAGTTATCCTAAAAGTAGCACAAAAGAAAAGGTCTACTCATATGGCCAGTTTCCCTGACCCATATTAAGCCTAGTCTTGGACTAAGAAGTACTTTCAATCGAGAGTCTCCACATGCCTTTTAGGTTAGTACTGGCCGTTATCTGGTGTCTGGGAAACCATCCTATAGAGTAGCACTGTTCAATTCCAGTTCTGTTTTTTATTTGCACTCACCTGGTGTCCCACGTTTTTGAAGGTAAGGATGAAAACCAGAAGTGTTTCGGCCCTATAGGACCGACATTGAACATCCCTGCTATAGAATGTACTAGTGCATAAAACCCTGTTCTGAGTTCCGGATCCTGACTCAAACCAGGGTCAATACGGAATGCGGCTTCTAGGGCTCACCCCATTTTGTCAATTGGTCGATAGGCTGTTGGTCGCCCGAGATTAATTTAGTCGAGCAGTAGCAAAAATTCTATTTTATGGTGTTTAAGACACCGGTCTGACTTTCGCCTGTCCATTGTGGGGATGGTGCGGTCCATCACCGAGACATGCTACTGCAATTGTATATGGCTATATTACCTAAGAACAATGGTACCACACTAATAAAAATATTATTTTATAACAAATGCCCTTTTTCCTGTGTTGGATAGCGGTCGCTGTCCGCGGTTCTGAAACATCAATGCGCTGTTGAATTGGCGCCTTTTCCTAGACCGTGTTGCTATATGCATAATAGAACAATGCGGCGGATGCAGCAGCAGCGTTAGGAGATGAAAAAACAGCATTTGCCTTAATTGTCTACGGAAAGTGAGGAGGGGCACTCCTGAGTGGGGCAGCGTTTTAGGGGTTAGGGGAGGGTTTAGTGAGCCGGGATGTCCTTGTCCCATCGCGCCCTAGCAACTCCTTGTGGAGGGCCAGGCGCATGCACGCTGAATTCATCATTTGGACTGTGTTTTCTCCTACACATTGGTGCGGCTGGCTTCCAGGTCGTGTTTCGGGGGATGCGTGGCTCTCGACCTCCGCCTCTCCCGAGTCCCATTGCCGCAACTGCCGTACGGACAAGACTGTAACTACCAGTTTGGATATCACAAGAAAAAGGGGTAAAATGTACCGAAAGAAAAGTGAGAAGATGGGGAAACCCCAAATTAATTAGGTCTATAATCAATAGTCTAACTGTTAAATGTGCCTGGCTTTATAAATTATCCATATACAGTGCCGTTGGAAAAGTATTCAGACCATGACTTTTTCCACATTTTGTTAGGTTATAGCCTTATTCTAAAATGTATGAAATTTGTTTTTTCCCCCCTCATCAATCTAAACACAATACCCCATAATGACAAAGCAAAAACAGATTTTTAGTAATGTTTGATAATTTCTTAAAAATAAAAAACATCACATTTACATAAGTATTCAGATCCTTTAATCAGTACTTTGTTGAAGCTCCTTTGGAAGCAATTACAGCCTCGAGTCTTCTTGGGTATGACGCAACAAGCTTGGCATGCCTGTATTTGGGGAGTTTCTCCTATTCTTCTCTGCAGATCCTCTCAAGCTCTGTCAGGTTGGATGGGGAGCATTGCTGCTCAGCTATTTTCAGGTCTCCAGAGATGTTTGATCGGGTTCAAGTCCAGCTCTGGCTGAGCCACTCAATGACATTCAGAGACTTGTCTTGAAGCCACTCCTGATTTGTCTTGGCTGTGTACTTAGGGTCGTTGTCCTGTTGGAAGGTGAACCTTCACCTCAGTCTGAGGTCCTGAGCAGGTTTTCATCAAGGATCTCTCTGTACTTTGCTCCGTTCATCTTTGCCTCGATCTAGTCTCCCAGTACCTGTCGCTGAAAAACACCCCCACAGCATGTTGCTGCCACCTTTCTTCACCGTAGGAATGGTGCCAGGTTTCTTCCAGACGTGACGCTTGGCATTCAGGCCAAAGAGTTCAATCTTGGTTTCATCAGACCAGAAAATCTTGTTTCTCATGGTCTGAGAGTCTTTAGGTGCCATTTTGGCAAACCGTAAGCGTGCTGTCATGCCTTTTACTGAGGAGTGGCTTCTGTCTGGCCACTACCATAAAGGCGTGATTTTGTGCTGCGGAGATGGTTGTCCTTCTGGAAGGTTCTCCCATCTTTACAGATAAACTCTGGAGCTCTGTCAGTGACCCTTGGATTCTTGGTCACCTCCATGACCAGGGCCTTCTCATCCTGATTGCTCAGTTTGGCCTGGCATTCAGCTCAAGGAAGAGTCTTGGTGGGTCCAATATTCCATTTCAGATCGATGGAGGCCACTATGTTCTTGGCGGCCTTCAATGCTGCAGTACCATTCCCCAGGTCTGTGCCTTGACACAACCCTGTCTCGGCGCTCTACAGACAATTCCTTAGACCTCTTGGCTTGGTTTTTGCTCTGACATGCACTGTCAACTGTGGGACCTTATCAAGACAGGTGTGTTCCTTTCCTAATCATGTCCAATCGATTGAATTTACCACAGATGGACTCCAAGTTGTAGAAACATCTCAAGGAGGATCAATGGGAACAGGATGCACTTGCATCCAGCCTGACGGGTTTCATCTCTGCCTGGTATGGCAACTGCTCGACCTCTGACCGCAAGGCGCTACAGAGGGTAGTGCACACAGCCTACGACATCACTGGGGCCAAGCTTCCTGCCATCCAGGACCTCTATTCCAGGTGGTGTCAGAGGAAGGCCCTAAAAGTTGTCATAGAATCCAGCCACCCTAGTCATAGATTGTTCTCTCTGCTACCTCACAGCAAGCTGTACTGGAGCGCCAAGTTGAGGTTCAAGAGGCTTCTAAACAGCTTCTACCCCCAAGCCGTAAGACTCCTGAACACATAATAAAATGGCTACCCAGACTATTTGCATTGCCCCTCCCCCCTCTTCTATGCTGCTGCTACACTCTGTTGTGATCTATTATCATTTTAATAACTCTACCTACATGTACATATTACCTCGACACCGGTGCCCCCGCACATTGACACTCTGTACCAGTATCCCCCTGTATATAGCCTCACTATTGTTATTTACTGCTGCGCTTTAATTATTTGTTACTTTTATCTGTTACCTTTTTTTTAAGGTATTTTCATAACTACATTGTTGATTAAGGGCTTGTAAGTAAGCATTTCACTAAGGAATACCTGTTGTATTCGGCGCATGTGACAAATAAAATTTGATTTAAGCTCAATTTCGAGTCTCCTAGCAAAGGGTATGAATACTTATGTAAATAAGGTATTTTTAATACATTTGCAAAAATGTTTAACCTGTTATTTCTTTATCATTATGGGGTATTGTGTGTAGGTCGATTGCTAAGGATTTATACTTTTTTTTAAAATACATTTTGTAACGTATCAATAAGTCAAGGGGGCTGAAGGCACTGTACAGTGGGGCAAAAAAGTATTTAGTCAGCCACCAATTGTGCAAGTTCTCCCACTTAAAAAGATGAGAGGCCTGTAATTTTCATCATAGGTACACTTCAACTATGACAGACAAAATGAGGGGGAAAAAATCCAGAAAATCACATTGTAGGATTTTTTTAATGAATTTATTTGCAAATTATGGTGGAAAATAAGTATTTGCTCACCAACAAACAAGCAAGATTTCTGGCTCTCACAGACCTGTAACTTCTTCTTTAAGAGGCCCCTCTGTCCTCCACTCGTTACCTGTATTAATGGCACCTGTTTGAACTTGTTATCAGTATAAAAGACACCTGTCCACAACCTCAAACAGTCACACACCAAACTCCACTATGGCCAAGACCAAAGAGCTATCAAAGGACACCAGGAACAAAATTGTAGACCTGCACCAGGCTGGGAAGACTGAATCTGCAATAGGTAAGCAGCTTGGTTTGAAGAAATCAACTGTGGGAGCAATTATTAGGAAATGGAAGACATACAAGACCACTGATAATCTCCCTCGATCTGGGGCTCCACGCAAGATCTCACCCTGTGGGGTCCAAAATGATCACAAGAACGGTGAGCAAAAATCCCAGAACCACACGGGGGGACCTAGTGAATGACCTGCAGAGAGCTGGGACCAAAGTAACAAAGCCTACCATCAGTAACACACTACGCCGCCAGGGACTTAAATCCTGCAGTGCCAGACGTGTCCCCCTGCTTAAGCCAGTACATGTCCAGGCCCGTCTGAAGTTTGCTAGAGAGCATTTGGATGATCCAGAAGAAGACTGGGAGAATGTCGTCACTATGTAGTCACTATAGATGTTATTCCTGTATCATGAGGAATGTGTGTGATCTGATGTTTACCTTCCTCCTCCAGGCCTCCAGAGAGACGTCATGGCTACGAGCAGCAGTTCCACAGTGTCACCTCCCAGCAGCAGGCTGACGGCCACGAGGCTCTGGAGGCCAAGCGGCCCCGCATGGAGACTGTCTCGGAGGCCCACTTCGCCCGTGGTGCCCTGCCCGGGGGAATCATTTTACCCCTGCAGTCCCACCAGGTTCAGGACAGCCTCAGAGCCAACGTAGGGGAGGTCAATAAGGTGCACGTCGCCGATCTACCTAGTTCTAATAAAGACATAGAAAACGATGGCTAAAGCAATGTATTAAACCCTCAATGACTTTAAATATGTTTGAGGATATTGATTTCAGCAAGGTGAGGTGCAGCATGGCTCATTTTGATCACATAATGATAATTTATTTGGGATACAAGTTGAGTTGTAGATTCTGTACAGTCTGTCAGTGACTCTGACTACATTGTAGTCAATCTCAAACATGCACAATGTATTGAATCCTTGTTCACTGCAGTGGACTCACGTTCTCTGTCTGTGTTCCAGGAGACCCAGTTCAGTGGCATGAAAGCCGAGTCCCAGGCTCCAGGAGGGCTGCACCACGTGGGGGAGGTGCCTGACAGCTCGCCCTCCAGATTGTCCAAGGAGGAGCTGATCCAGAGCATGGACCGTGTGGACAGAGAGATCGCTAAAGTGGAGCAGCAGATCTTCAAGCTGAAGAAGAAGCAGGTTGTTTAGGCCACTGTTACGTGACACACTTTAATAGCCTGCCCCAGACCTGTTGAAATTATTCTGTGATTTGTGTCGATAAAAAAAGATTTCCTGTCTTGGAGCTCTAGCCAATGGCATAAATATTGGAGTTGATTTAAACAGTGCCCATAAACCAAATGCATCAAAATTACATCTGATGGAATTGTTGATTGAACTAAAACAAATGTATTTTTGTCATGCATACATGCCCACTAATACAAATATTTCACAAGATATTATAACTGAGTGAAAAGCCTCGTCTCAGTAACAAGGAGGTGGAAATGAACCTGTCTCTGTTGGAAGTGAGCCAGACATGGTTAAAGGGCCTTAATTAAGCCCCACAGGTTAGCTAGGTAGTCTCAGGGAGGGCCACTTATCTCCAGGCAGAGCTACAGGTTGCCCCCCCCCCCCCCCCCCGCCTGTGGGATTATTTGCTATGTCAATCGCTCTTCCTGACCTGGTGAAGTGAGCATTAACTTGCTTCATAAAAATGTTTGTAGTTGGATAGAAAAAAACACATATTTTTGGAATCCCTACTCATTAGAAAGGAAGGTAAACTGAGCTTGGCTTTGGGAGAAAGTAAATGTTTATGTTTTCCTGAAGCTTTTCCCAAGATTTTCTGGGATTTATTTATTCAAGGTATTCCAGGAACCCCTAATCTCAGGCGGCTTTCTATAACCAGGTTGTTTACTTAACCTTAAGCATGTAAACGCACACAGACACACCAGTTCAACTATTGGACACACACTACAAGTTCAACTATCAGTCAATAGTCTTAGATGGTGCATAGATCAGCCATTATCAGTTACATTACAGAGCTCTTAAAATAAATGCCCTAAAACAAGTGGGTGGGGAATAATCCGGCATGAGCCTCACATATCAGAGACTGGAATCAGATTAACATTGAGCCTTGTCTTCCTGTCCAGCCACCACCATTAGCTGAATCGAGGTGGATTTAGAAAACGTGAATATGCAGCATGAAACCCATGCCTAATTTTATAATTGTATGATTTATGGAGGAGAGGAAGTTTACCATATAATATTTTCCTGTGTGTGTTTGTCTGCGCACATTCATTTATTGACAGAGGTAATGTGTTGATGTCTCTTAGCAACAACTGGAGGAGGAAGCGGCGAAGCCAGTGGAGCCAGAAAAGCCAGTGACCCCTCCCCCCATACCACAGGAACACAACAAGCACCGCAGCATTGTCCAGATCATCTATGACGAGAACAGGGTGGGTTTAATGGGGAATCGTCCGCTACTGTACACATGCTGCACTCCACCTTTACTATAGCTGTGACTACACAGACAACTCCATGTGTCTGGTGGTTTTACCACGCTGTACTGTTATCTACTTCATACTTGATAAAAGTTATGAATCTGGAGGGGCAATGCATAACAATACTTAAATCTTACAATGCTTGTGTATAAGTTTCTAGGGCTAGAAAGGCTTGAATGTCATCCAGGATTCCGTTAAGTCTTTTTGTTCATGTGTCATGGATATTTTTTCAAGACAGTCCCTTTGGAGTTGTGTGAATTATATGTGTGTGTTTTGCTCGTGTGTATTTCTGTCAGAGAGCGAGACATATTGAGAGAGAAAGGGTGCGTATTAAACAGGATAGAGTGTCCCAGCTCTCCCCAAAAATTACGCTGCTGGAGGTGTGTTCACCGCCTGCGTACGCGACATGGCCGTGAATTGCGCAGCGCTATAGTAGCTCTCCCCCGCCTGGCTCATGCAGCAATGCTGCTCAGTGAGCAAATGGGGAAGTGGGAATGAGTACAGAGTGTTATGCTAATTATCGCCATCTACACAGAAAATGTGAATTGCATGCAATTACCACGTACCATGTGCTCAGGTAGAAGCTATTAGCCATTAGCCCAAATTAATAAAAATACGTTTCAGAGTTGATACTTTTGCATCCAGGTATAATGATGTGGGTGAGTCAAATTATTTGAATGACTTTATTTCATATTATTTAATACATGCTACTAACAGTGTGCTCCATTTTGAAATAGAAATGAAAATAAATAAACTTTATTACATAATATAAATGTTTAATCATTTTGAGACTACAGTAAATGGGATTACTGCTATGTTATACATCTGCAGTCATGGTTGCCTTGTTTGTCTACATCCTAGTGGCTACTGTAGTCTTTTTACTGTAGAAAAAAATCTCTAAAGTGGTCCCAGGTGAGGCAGGTAGCATGCGAGGGAGTGCCAACTGCTCCTGCGCAATCCCCCGACTGCGTGTATCTTGTGTTTTTTAGCAGAAGGAGAAGGGAGGGAGGGACTGTGTGTGGAGGTTACTGTTGGTCGTGTCTGCACTGCATCCTTTTCAGGCAGCCATTAACCCTTTTACCAGGAAAGCTTCTCCTCAGCCAAGACTGTGAGAGCAGAGCTACGGGCCACGTAGAACATTCCCTTTGTGGTCTTGGTTATCTGCCACAGCAGTATCTGGGCAGAGTTTTTATGAAAATATTGTTGTTTTTTAAAAATGTGTTTTTAGGTTGTTTTTTTTTTACAGTTGACAGTCTTGTGTGATACGTGATTTGTAACTATTGCCAAGGTCTATTAATTATGCTCTACCGGAACACTATTTTCTCTGTCTTTGTCTTGTGTGTCTGCTTTTCAAACAACTGTAGCTTCTCAATTCTTTATGCGTCATTTGGACAAAAGCTTAGAAACCACAAAAAATCACAAGCAAACAATATGCAAAAAGAATTCAGAGATGGACACATTCCTATTACTTATGTAAATTAGTTTGGAAATACAGTACATGGAGATCACATGCTTTGGAGAATTTATTTGGTCACTCGCTCAGCTGATTGAGCTTCTTATTGAAACTCGTTTTATAACCTGGCCCGACAATCTCTCTTGGCTTTCCTCTTTTTGGCAGGGAGATTCGCCGCACAGTGCTGCCTGGGAAAAAATACATATTTTTAGAGTTCAGACGCTTGGGAGTTCTAAAATATTGGAGCGTTTCTTTTATATAATTGTACCTAGTTGGTGGGGGGGGAAAGGGAAGATATTTTAGCAAATTAATGTGTCCAAATAGTTATTGTCCTATGCTGGCAAGAGTCTATGCAGCTGTAATTAAACACACGGAACCGCAGAGCCTGCAGGCCACATTGTGTGTTCAATCACAAAGGACTACTACTTTGAGTGAAGGGACTCTATTATTTTGAGACCTACTAACTATCATCATATTGTGTATTTTATTACATTTCAGAAAAAAGCTGAAGAGGCCCATAAGATATTCGAAGGTCTTGGTCCTAAGGTTGAACTGGTAGGTGGTTGAGGGGTTTTTCAATGGTTGAATGATTGTTTCCTAGATAAGGTTCTTTGAAAAACTGCATATGGTAGCAATGATTTGAGTTATTATAATACTAGTAGCTAATGATGGTCATTACTTACACTGATTTCTTTTTCTTAGCCCCTCTATAATCAGCCATCGGATACAAAAGTTTACCATGACAACATAAAGACGTGAGTATGCACTTTGTTTCTTGCATGTACGGTGTGTATGTATATACAGTGGGGCAAAAAAGTATTTAGTCAGCCACCAATTGTGCAAGTTCTCCCACTTAAAAAGATGAGAGGCCTGTAATTGTCATCATAGGTACACTTCAACTATGACAGACAATTTTTTTTTTAAATCCAGAAAATCACATTGTAGGATTTTTAAATTAATTTATTTGCAAATTATGGTGGAAAATAAGTATTTGGTCAATAACAAAAGTTTATCTCAATACTTTGTTATATACCCTTTGTTGGCAATGACAGAGGTCAAACGTTTTCTGTTAAGTCTTCACAAGGTTTTCACACACTGTTGCTGGTATTTTGGCCCATTCCTCCATGCAGATCTCCTCTAGAGCGGTGATGTTTTGGGGCTGTTGCTGGGCAACACGGACTTTCAACTCCCTCCAAAGATTTTCTATGGGGTTGAGATCTGGAGACTGGCTAGGCCACTCCAGGACCTTGAAATGCTTCTTACGAAGCCACTCCTTCGTTGCCCGGGCGGTGTGTTTGGGATCATTGTCATGCTGAAAGACCCAGCCACGTTTCATCTTCAATGCCCTTGCTGATGGAAGGAGGTTTTCACTCAAAATCTCACGATACATGGCCTCTTTTCATTCTTTCCTTTACACGGATCAGTCATCCTGGTCCCTTTGCAGAAAAACAGCCCCAAATCATGATGTTTCCACCCCCATGCTTCATAGTAGGTATGGTGTTCTTTGGATGCAACTCAGCATTAATTGTCCTTCAAACACGACAAGTTGAGTTTTTACCAAAAAGTTATATTTTGGTTTCATTTGACCATATGACATTCTCCCAGTCTTCTTCTGGATCATCCAAATGCTCTCTAGCAAACTTCAGACGGGCCTGGACATGTACTGGCTTAACACGTCTCGTCACGTCACGTCTGGCACTGCAGGATTTGAGTCCCTGGCGGCGTAGTGTGTTACTGATGGTAGGCTTTGTTATTTTGGTCCCAGCTCTCTGTGATAATTTTGACCCCACGGGGTGAGCTCTTGCGTGGAGCCCCAGATCGAGGGAGATTATCAGTGGTCTTGTATGTCTTCCATTTCCTAATAATTGCTCCCACAGTTGATTTCTTCAAACCACGCTGCTTACCTATTGCAGATTCAGTCTTCCCAGCCTGGTGCAGGTCTACAATTTTGTTCCTGGTGTCCTTTGACAGCGCTTTGGTCTTGGCCATAGTGGAGTTTGGAGTGTGACTGTTTGAGGTTGTGGACAGGTGTCTTTTATACTGATAACTAGTTCAAACAGGTGCCATTAATACAGGTAATGAGTGGAGGACAGATGAGCCTCTTAAAGAATAAGTTACAGGTCTGTGAGAGCCAGAAATCTTGCTTGTTTGTAGGTGACCAAATACTTATTTTCCACCATAATTTGCCAATAAATTCATAAAAAATCCTACAATGTGATTTTCTGGATTTTTTTGTTTGTTTTGTCTGTCATAGTTGAAGTGTACCTATGATGAAAATTACAGGCCTCATCTTTTTAAGTGGGAGAACTTGCACAATTGGTGGCTGACTAAATACCTTTTTGCCCCACTGTGTGTGTGGGAAAAAAAATATATATATATATATATATATATATATATATATATATATATATATATATATATATATATATATATATATATATATAGAATATTTTAAACTCTATTTTGATAATTAATGGTTGAGTTTTGTCTGCACTGTCAGCCGGGTCATGAATTCTCTGTTTGCTCCATTGACACAAGTGAGAAAGATTGAAAAAGAGGATCCGTCGGTGTAAAGTGAAGGAAACATATAGCTAGGTTAATGTAGGGGTGTAGATGGTAGGGTTGAAGGCCAGGATGTCTGGGTCTAACCATGAGAAACTGGCCTATGGTTGAGGCCTTTTAATCAAGGACTTTACTTGTGTGCGCTTAAGGTGGCCCAACCACTGTTCTTACCCCTCAGTGATGGTGTCCTAAGGAGAGATGGTATGTAGGGTTGCGCATTTTGGGAATATTCAGTGGTGGGAATTAGCAGGAATATATGGGAATTAACGGAAATATATGCAAATTAATATTCATACCACTTAAATATAGATGTTTTTTGCTTTGGATATATTTACCATATCATATGGAGACGAACATAAACCTTTTACCTTATCATAAGTAGACATAATTGCAAATGATTACATCCTTCCAATAGAAAAAAACATTTAGTTACATATTGAACTTTAATTGAGTTGACTCTTCACATGGAATGATTTCACTGAACAACAAAAGGGAATATTGAATGATCCCCAATGATCCTTCCACCCCAACCAACCTCACTACTCACTGGACCCTTTTGATAACTCGACTAAGCATGCCTCTCCTTAATGTCAATATGCCTTGTCCATTGCTGTTCTGATTAGTGTTTATTGGCTTATTTCACTGTAGAACCTCTAGTCCTGCTCACCATACCTTATCCAACCTATTAGTTCCACCACCCACACATGCGATGACATCTCTTGGTTTCAATGATGTTTCTAGAGACAATATCTCTCTCATCATCACTCAATACCTATGCTTACCTCCACTGTATTCACATCCTACCATACCTTTGTCTGTACATTATACCTTGAAGCTATTTCATCGCCCCCATTGCTTTTAGCCGTACCCTTATCCTACTCCTCCTCTTTTCCTCTGGTGATGTAGAGGTGAATCCAGGCCCTGCAGTGCCTAGCTCCACTCCTATTCCCCAGGCGCTCTCTTTTGATGACTTCTGTAACCGTAATAGCCTTGGTTTCATGCATGTTAACTGCTTGTGACTCTCAAACCGGGAGCGTAATCATCGCCTGGAACTAATTAGCATAACGCAACGGACATAAATCTTCCTAGAAAATCTTCCTATTCATGAAAATCACAAGTGAAATATATTGGAACACAGCCTTTTGTTAATCATCCTTTCATCTCAGATTTTCAAAATATGCTTTACAGCCAAAGCTAGATAAGCATTTGTGTAAGTTTATCATAGACTAGCATAGCATTATGCCTTGCTAGCAGCAGGCAACCTTGTCACGAAAATCTGAAAAGCAATCAAATTAAATCGTTTACCTTTGAACTTCGGATGTTTTCACTCACGAGACTCCCAGGTAGATAGCCAAAGTAAATTTTTTCCCAAAATATTATTTTTGTAGGCGAAATAGCTCCGTTTGTTCTTCACGTTTGGCTGAGAAATCACCCGGAAATTGCGATCACGACAACGCCGAAAAATATTTCATATTAGCAACATAATATCGACAGAAACATGACAAACGTTGTTTATTATCAATCCTCTAATATCTATTCGATAATATATCCGTTGGGACAATTCGTTTTTCAGTAGGACCGATTGGAGTAATGGCTACCTCTGTATTTTACGCGAGAATCTCTCTCGGAGCCACCATGTGACCACTTACGCAATGTAGCTGCCTACGGCTATTCTTCAACATAAATGCATAAAACTACGTCACAATGCTGTAGACACCTTGGGGAATACGTAGAAAGCGTAAGCTCGTTGATGACACATTCACAGCTCAATAGGGACTCATTGGAACGCAGCGCTTTCAACACCTGGGGCACTTCCGGATTGGATTCTTCTCAGGCTTTCGCCTGCAACATCAGTTCTGTTATACTCACAGACAATATCTTTACAGTTTTGGAAACGTTAGTGTTTTCTATCCAAAGCTGTCAATTATATGCATATTCTAGCATCTTGTCCTGACAAAATATCCTGTTTAAAACGGGAACGTTTTTTTCCCAAAAATGAAAATACTGCCCCCTAGTACCAACAATATTTGAAGCCTCCTCCCTAGGTTTGTTTCATCCACTGCTTTAGCACACTCTGCCAACCCGGATGTTCTAGCTGTGTCTGAATCCTGGCTTAGGAAGACCACCAAAAAATTCTGAAATGTTCATCCCTAACTACAACATTTTCAGACAAAGATAGAACTGCCAAAGTGGGCGGTGTTGCAATCTACTGCAAAGATAGCCTGCAGAGTTCTGTCCTACTATCCAGGTCTGTACCCAAACAATTTTAATTTCTACTTTTAAAAATCCACCTCTCTAAAAACAAGTCTCTCACCGTTGCCGCCTGCTATAGACCACCCTCTGCCCCCAGCTGTGCTCTGGACACCATATGTGAACTGATTGCCCCCGATCTATCTTCAGAGTTCGTGCTGCTAGGCGACCTAAAATGGAACATGCTTAACACCCCCGCCATCCTACAATCTAAGCTTGATGCCCTCAATCTCACACAAATGATCAATGAACCTACCAGGTACCTCCCCAAAGCCGTAATCACGGGCACCCTCATAGATATCATCCTAACCAACTTGCCCTCTAAATACACCTCTGCTGTCTTCAACCAAGATCTCAGAGATCATTGCCTGCATCCGTAATGGGTCAGCGGTCAAACGACCTCCACTCATCACTGTAAAACGCTCCCTGAAACACTTCAGCGAGCAGGCCTTTCTAATAGACCTGGCCGGGGTATCCTGGAAGGATATTGATCTCATCCCGTCAGTAGAGGATGCCTGTTTTTTTTTTTTTAAATGCCTTCCTAAGCATCTTAAATAAGCATGCCCCATTCAAGAAATGTAGAACCAGGAACAGATATAGCTCTTGGTTCTCCCCAGACCTGACTGCCATTAACCAACACAAAAACATCCTATGGCGTTCTGCATTAGCATCGAACAGCCCCCGTGATATGCAGCTGTTCAGGGAAGCTAGAAACAATTATACACCGGCAGTTAGAAAAGCCAAGGCTAGCTTTTTCAAGCAGAAATTTGCTTCCTGCAACACTAACTCAAAAAAGTTCTGGGACACTGTAAAGTCCATGGAGAATAAGAACACCTCCTCCCAGTTGCCCACTGCACTGAAGACAGGAAACACTGTCACCACTGATAAATCCACTATAATTGAGAATTTCAATAAGCATTTTTCTACAGCTGGCCATGCTTTCCACCTGGCTACCCCTACCCCGGTCAACAGCACTGCACCCCCCACAGCAACTCGCCCAAACCTTCCCCATTTCTCCTTCTCCCAAATCCAGTCAGCTGATGTTCTGAAAGGGCTGCAAAATCTGGACCCCTACAAATCAGCCGAGCTAGACAATCTGGACCCTTTCTTTCTAAAAATTATCTGCCGAAATTGTTGCCACCCCTATTACTAGCCTGTTCAACCTATTTCGTGTCGTCTGAGATTCCCAAAGATTGGAAAGCAGCTGCGGTCACCCCCCTCTTCAAAGGGGGGGGGGGGGGGACACTGTTGACCCAAACTGCTACAGACCTATATCAATCCTACCCTGCCTTTCTAAGGTCTTCGAAAGCCAAGTCAACAAACAGATTACCGACCATTTCGAATCTCACCATACCTTCTCTGCTATGCAATCTGGTTTCAGAGCTGGTGAATGGGTGCACCTCAGCCACGCTCAAGGTCCTAAACGATATCTTAACCGCCATCGATAAGAAACATTACTTTGCAGCCGTATTCATTGATCTGGCCAAGGCTTTCGACTCTGTCAATCACCACATCCTCATCGGTAGACTTGACAGCCTTGGTTTCTCAAATGATTGCCTCGCCTGGTTCACTAACTACTTCTCTGATAGAGTTCAGTGTGTCAAATCGGAGGGTCTGTTGTCCGGACCTCTGGCAGTCTCTATGGGGGTGCCACAGGGTTCAATTCTTGGACCGACTCTCTTCTCTGTATACATCAATGATGTCGCTCTTGCTGCTGGTGAGTCTCTGATCCACCTCTACGCAGACGACACCATTCTGTATACTTCTGGCCCTTCTTTGGACACTGTGTTAACAACCCTCCAGGCAAGCTTCAATGCCATACAACTCTCCTTCCGTGGCCTCCAATTGCTCATAAATACAAGTAAAACTAAATGCATGCTCTTCAACCGATCGCTGCCTGCACCTGCCCACCTGTCCAACATCACTACTCTGGATGTCTCTGACTTAGAATATGTGGACAACTACAAATACCTAGGTGTCTGGTTAGACTGTAAACTCTCCTTCCAGACCCACATCAAACATCTCCAATCCAAAGTTAAATCTAGAATTGGCTTCCTATTTCGCAACAAAGCTCATGCTGCCAAACATACCCTTGTAAAACTGACCATCCTACTGATCCTCGACTTCGGCGATGTCATCTACAAGACCCTGCTAGGTAAAGTCCCCCCTTATCTCAGCTCGCTGGTCACCATAGCATCACCCACCTGTAGCACACGCTCCAGCAGGTATATCTCTCTGGTCACCCCCAAAACCAATTCGTTCTTTGGCCGCCTCTCCTTCCAGTTCTCTGCTGCCAATGACTGGAACGAACTACAAAAATCTCTGAAACTGGAAACACTTATCTCCCTCGCTAGCTTTAAGCACCAGCTGTCAGAGCAGCTCACAGATTACTGCACCTGTACATAGCCCACCTATAATTTAGCCCCAACAACTACCTCTTTCCCTGCTGTATTTATTTTATTTATTTATTTTGCTCCTTTGTACCCCATTATTTTTATTTCTACTTTGCACATTTTTCCACTGCAGATCTACCATTCCAGTGTTTTACTTGCTATATTGTACACTGCTCAAAAAAATAAAGGGAACACTTAAACAACACAATGTAACTCCAAGTCAATCACACTTCTGTGAAATCAAACTGTCCACTTAGGATTGACAAACTTCACATGCTGTTGTGCAAATGAAATAGACAACAGGTGGAAATTATAGGCAATTAGCAAGACACCCCCAATAAAGGAGTGTTTCTGCAGGTGGGGACCACAGACCACTTCTCAGTTCCTATGCTTCCTGGCTGATGTTTTGGTCACTTTTGAATGCTGGCAGTGCTTTCACTCTAGTGGTAGCATGAGACGGAGTCTACAACCCACACAAGTGGCTCAGGTAGTGCAGTTCATCCAGGATGGCACATCAATGCGAGCTGTGGCAAGAAGGTTTGCTGTGTCTGTCAGCGTAGTGTCCAGAGCATGGAGGCGCTACCAGGAGACAGGCCAGTACATCAGGAGATGTGGAGGAGGCCGTAGGAGGGCAACAACCCAGCAGCAGGACCGCTACCTCCGCCTTTGTGCAAGGAGGAGCAGGAGGAGCACTGCCAGAGCCCTACAAAATGACCTCTAGCAGGTCACAAATGTGCATGTGTCTGCTCAAACGGTCAGAAACAGACTCCATGAGGGTGGTATGAGGGCCCGACGTCCACAGGTGGGGGTTGTGCTTACAGCCCAACACCGTACAGGACGTTTGGCATTTGCCAGAGAACACCAAGATTGGCAAATTCGCCACTGGCGCCCTGTGCTCTTCACAGATGAAAGCAGGTTCACACTGAGCACGTGACAGAGTCTGGAGGCGCCGTGGAGAAGTTTCTGCTGCCTGCACCATCCTCCAGCATGACCGGTTTGACGGTTAGGTACCGAGATGAGATCCTTAGACCCCTTGTGAGACCATATGCTGGTGCGGTTGGCCCTGGGTTCTTCCTGGGTTCCTCCTAATGCAAGACAATGCTAGACCTCATGTGGCTGGAGTGTGTCAGAAGTTCCTGCAATAGGAAGGCATTGATGCTATGGACTGGCCTGCCCGTTCCCCAGACCTGAATCCAATTGAGCACATCTGGGACATCATGTCTCGCTCCATCCACCAACGCCACATTGCACCACAGACTGTCCAGGAGTTGGCGGATGCTTTAGTCCAGGTCTGGGAGGAGATCCCTCAGGAGACCATCCGCCACCTCATCAGGAGCATGCCCAGGCGTTGTAGGGAGGTCATACAGGCACGTGGAGGCCACACACTACTGAGCCTCATTTTGACTTGTTTTAAGGACATTACATCAAAATTGGATCAGCCTGTAGTGTGGTTTTTCCACTTTAATTTTGAGTGTGACTTCAAATCCAGACCTCCATGGGTTGATAAATTTGATTTCCAAATGTTGTGTGATTTTGTTGTCAGCACATTCAACTATGTAAAGAAAAAAGTATTTAATAAGAATATTTCATTCATTCAGATCTAGGATGTGTTATTTTAGTGTTCCCTTTATTTTTTTGAGCAGTGTATTTACTTTGCCACCATGGCATTTTTTTGCCTTTACCTCCCTTATCTCACCTCATTTGCTCACATCGTATATTGTTTTGTTTCTACTGTATTATTGACTGTATGTTTGTTTTACTCCATATAACAACTCTGTGTTGTTATATGTTTCAAACTGCTCTGCTTTATCTTCGCCCGGTCGTAATTGTAAATGAGAACTTGTTCTCAACTTACCTACCTGGTTAAATAAAGGTGAAATACATTTTTTTTTAAATAAAATCTCCCCAAAACATTTTCAACATACAGTGGGGCAAAAAAAATCTCATTTGTCTGTCATAGTTGAAGTGTACCTATGATGAAAATTACAGGCCTCTCATCTTTTTAAGTGGGAGAACTTGCACAATTGGTGGCTGACTAAATATGTTTTTGCCCCACTGTACATCTGTAAAATGATAGTCTAAACTAAAGCTTTAGTTGTCTTCCTCTCAGGCTTCCATGTCTTCTCCCTGGACCTCCTCAATGTCCACCTCTTGAACATCAGACTCTGAGGCCTCATCTTCACTGTCCCTTTCCAACCTTGTTGCGGATGGCTCGTTGTCAGGCTCAAAAAGGCTTTGGTGTGTGTGTGTGTGTGTGTGTGTGTTCCCACACAAGGACCAGTTGCACTCGGAGGTGGCTGATGTTGGTGTGATTTGGAGGATGATTGAGTCAACAGGGGATAGAGCTTCAGATCCACAAAGTCCTTTCCACCAGGTGGCTGATGAGATATGTTGGCATGACTGCCATATTGCATCTCCTTCCCAAAGCCCTTGCTTGGAAGTGTACTTCCAAGAACCTTGCCCTCATCCAAGCCAAGGTGGCAAGACACGGCAGTGATCATACCATAGTCTTGGTTGATCTCTGCACCAGATAGGATGCTCTTGCCAGCATACTTGGGGTCCAACATGTACGCTACGGCGTGTATGGGCTTCAGGCAGAAGTCTTCACTTTTTGATGTCTTTCAAAACTGCAGTTTCCTCTGCTTGGCGCAACATTGAGTTGGGTAGGGCAGTACGGATTTCTTCTCTTACATCTGCAAGCAGTGTCAACGTCAGACAGAATGGCATTGTCTACCTTAATCTGTGCAATGGCTACTGCTATAGGTTTCAGGCTGCTTACCACTCTCTCCCAAAATACATAATCCAGGAGGATCCTCTTGATGGGGCTGTCCATATTGGCAGACAGTGATATGGCCATTTCTTGGAGAGACTCCTTCCCCTCCAGGAGACTGTCAAACATAATGACTACACCACCTCAATGGGTATTGCTGGGCAGCTTCAATGTGGTGCTGTTATTCCTCTCACTTTGCTTGGTGAGGTAGATTGCTGCTATAACTTGATGACCCTTCACATACCTAACCATTTCCTTGGCTCTCTTGTGGAGTGTATCCATTGTTTTCAGTGCCATGATGTCCTTGGGGATCAGAGTTAATGCATGAGCAGCACAGCCAATGGGTGTGATGTGAGGGTAGGACTCCTCCACTTCAGACCAAGCACCCTTCATGTTCACACGGTTGTCTTTCACCAGTGCAAATACCTTCTGTGGTCCAAGGTCATTGATTACTGCCTTCAGCTCATCTGTAAAGTAGAGACTGGTGTGTCTGTTGTCCCTTGTGTCTGTGTTCTTGTGGAATACTGGTTGAGGGGTGGAGATGATGTAGTTAATTATTCCTTGCCCACAAACATTCGACCACCCATCAGAGATGATTCTATTACTGTCTGCTTTCTCTATGATTTGCTCGACCTTGAACTCTGTTGAACTCTGCATCCAGCAAATGGGTAGATAAAGCATGTCTGGTTGGAGGTGTGTATGCTGGGCGAAGAACATTCAGAAATCTCTTCCAATACACGTTGCCTGTGAGCATCAGAGGTGAACCAGTTGCAAACACAGCTCGAGCAAGACATTTATCAGCCTTTCTCCGACTACCTTCCTCCACTGACTCAAGAAAAACTTCTGATTCAGGAGGACCGTGAGCTGTTGCTATTGATGAGGTATCTGATTCATCATTTTCACCTCGAATAGAAGTTGATGGACTTTCGTCAGAGGTTGCTTGTTGTGTGCGCTGGGGGAACTTCATGCACTTGGCCAGATGATTCTGCATCTTTGTTGCCTTCACACATGATTTGGCACAGTATTTTCCAATGTACACAGCTTTTCCTTCTACATTAGCTGAAGTGATTACTATTTACTAGTTATCAAAAAAATGTAACATGCAATATATTCACCCCACCCAGTATTATAATCAAAATTTACCAGAAAGCATGTAGTCCTTGACTCAGACAGTGTAGTAGTGTGGGCTCTATATCATCTCATTTAGTGTGCAAGATCTTGAGAATCAGCTGTACAGTCGTGGCCAAAAGTTTTGAGAATTACACAAATATTAATTTTCACAGTCTGCTGCCTCAGTGTCCTTTAGATTTGTTGTTGTTGTCAGATATTACTATGGAATCCGGAAGTATAATTACTAGAATTTCATAAGTGTCAAAGGCTTTTATTGACAATTACATGACGTTGATGCGAAGAGTCCATATTTGCAGTTTTGACCCTTCTTTTTCAAAACCTCTGCCATCTGCCCTGGCATGCTGTCAATTAACTTCTGGGCCACATCCTGACTGATAGCAGCCCATTCTTGCATAATCAATGCTTGGAGTTTGTCAGAATTTGTGGGTATTAGTTTGTCCACCCGCCTCTTGAGGATTGACCACAAGTTCTCAATGGGATTAAGGTCTGGGGAGTTTCCTGGCCATGGACCCAAAATATTGATGTTTTGTTCCCCGAGCCACTTAGTTATCACTTTTGCCTTATGGCAAGGTGCTTCATCATGCTGGAAAAGGCATTGTTTGTCACCAAACTGTTCCTGGATGGTTGGGAGAAGTTGCTCTCTGAGGATGTGTTGGTACCGTTCTTTATTCATGGCTGTGTTCTTAGGCAGAATTGTGAGTGAGCCCACTCCCTTGGCTGAGGAACAACCCCACACATGAATTGTCTCAGGATGCTTTACTGTTGGCATGCCACAGGACTGATGGTAGCGCTCACCTTGTCTTCTCCGGACAATCTTTTTTACGGATGCCCCAAACAATCGGAAAGGGGATTCATCAGAGAAAATGACTTTAGCCCAGTCCTCAGCAGTCCAATCCCTGTACCTTTTGCAGAATATCAGTCTGTCCCTGATGTTTTCCCTGGAGAGAAGTGGCTTCTTTGCTGCCCTTCTTGACACCAGGCCATTCTCCAAAAGTCTTCGCCTCACTGTGCATGCAGATGCTCTCACACCTGCCTGCTGCCATTCCTGAGCAAGCTCTGTACTGGTGGTGCCCCGATCCCGCAGCTGAATCAACTTTAGGTCCTGGCGCTTGCTGGACTTTCTTGGGCGCCCTGAAGCCTTCACAACAATTGAACCGCTCTCCTTGGAAGTTCTTGATGATCCGATAAGTGGTTGATTTATGTGCACTGGCAACAATATCCTTGCCTGTGAAGCGGCACGTGTTTCCTTGCAGGTAACCATGGTTGACAGAGGAAGAACAATGATTCCAAGCACCTCAATCAGCATGACATAGTGATCTCCAGCCTTGTCCTCGTCAACACTCACACCTGCGTTTACGAAAGAATCACTGACATGATGTCAGCTGGTCCTTTTGTGGCATGGCTGAAATGCAGTGGACATGTTTTTGGGGGATTCTATTAATTTGCATGGCAAAGAGGGAATTTGCATTTCATCTGATCACTCTTCATAACATTCTGGAGTATATGCAAATTGCCACCGTACAAACTGAGGTAGCAGACTTTGTGAAAATTAATAATTGTGTCATTCTCATAACTTTTGGCCATAACTGTACATGTGATGGAAGAGTGCACTGTACATGCACAAGGTGCAATTCCATTGAATTGGGGACAGTTTCACCAAAATATTCCACAAGACCTAGAATTGCTTTCTGTATCCCACAGAAAAGGTTCACGTTTATAAGCTAACTTTTTTTGTGACGAATTTAAGCAAAATTTCCTGGCTTAACTTCCCATGGAAAATTTCCGGGAAAAATCCTGAAATTTACCGGAAAGTTCCCGACGCTTTGCAACCCTAGTTAAGGTCATGAGAGCACCTCCCATGGCCTGTTTGTGTAAAGTACTTGTTACACACAGATCAGATGGCAAGTACATAACATCTAAAGTGACCCTGTTGTTTCTTCAGGATTGTTTACTGTGTCTGCAATCTCTGTGTGAAATACCTCATGCACTGCATGTTGCTTTTGGAGGTAATGCTTTTTACTACACCACAGATGTTTTCTCCCCTCTATGGTTTGGTGCCCCTCTAAAGTAATGACTCTGCACTCTGCTGCTGTGTTGTAGGAAGGAAGTAGTGATGTTGTTTGCCCAGCTCTTGTTGACCAATGATAGACAGCGGTTGTGTTGTTGATACAGGATCCTCTCCTTATTGATTTCTTTATATCCATGGAGAGGTGAAAGGCAGATAGTTAGGTTGATTATTTTAGTGCAATTAAATAGGCATGTTTTGTGCACATATAATATTGTGTACCTGTTTACTATTTCCTACAGGATAATTTTGTTGTATTGTTTACAGTAACAGTAGTGTCCCTATGGACCCTAGATCAGTGCACACCTCACTGACCAAACAATTTTTCTCTCTCTCCCAGTAATCAAGTGATGAGGAAGAAACTGATTCTGTTTTTCAAGAGAAGGAACCATGCTCGTAAACAAAGGGTAAGTCTCCCTGCTTTTGAGGGAGGGATTCAAGGGAAGGAAACTTCAAGGAAATGTGTTGAATGCTTTGAACAAAACAGACTGATACAAACAATTGAACCCAAACACACTTGGACAGCCTGACTGACATGGTTGGAAATCTCCACCACACAAGCTGTGCTCTCATAGAGATGACCCAAACGGACCATGGACAATAATACTTTGATTGTTTACCCCATTTGTAAGCTCTCTAACTGTATGCATACACAGTATGTTAAACTGCATTGCATTTCTCAATTTGGTGGCGTTTTATTGTCCGCTGCAGGTCTTTGACGCCAATTGAATTTTAAATTAATAGGTGGCAGTCACGCACGCTAGCTTTAGCTTACATGCCCTCTTATTGGTTTTAGAATTTCATGGTTGACATGTTTATAACACAAATTCAGTTTGAACAGGGTATCTCCTTGCATCCCTACTAGTATGGTACTGCAAGTCCAATCAGTGGCTTTCCCTTAGTCAATGGATTAAGTAACCAATGTCATCAAAGGGACAGACCTCAGACCAAAACAGCACTAGTGAAATTACTCTTATCAGTTAGTCAGCCCATAGTAAAAACTATTTTTAGCTAATGATCACCCCCATTGTAAACGTTTTCCTTTTTTAAATGATGAAGGTAGTTAGCTATGGTTAACTGAGTGTGACTTTTAGCTGGCTGCTTCCAGGCAGGGTCAGGCCAATGGCAGCACAGTGTGCAGCTTGGCCACCTGCCAAGAGGAAGGTGGATTGTTTGGCCCTTGCTGGTTGAGAGTGGAAACAAGGCTGTATTGTCCTCCGTGTATGGGACTCTCTCTTCAATAAAAAATTATCTCTTTTGTAACAGTAAACTCTTGGTTAATGGACATCATTTGTAAAAGCTGTAATGTTCCACATCAAACACCTCACATTTCAAGTCCAAGATGGCAAATGGAACTTTCTGGATTTGACAGTTGTGGCCAGCATTATGTTTTGAGAGGCGAAATATGACCAATAGGGCAGGGTATCATCAGCAGAAAATGTGATTTTTGGACATATTCTACTTAGCCATGGCTATCTTGACTTACCTCTGAAAGCAAATGGCTACGGTTTGCTTTAGGTCATCGTCATCATGTTGTACCTCAACATTCAAATCCCCTTTTTATAAATGTGTATTATTGTGTGGTTCAGGAACAGAACATCTGCCAGCGCTACGACCAGCTAATGGAGGCCTGGGAGAAGAAGGTGGAGCGGATGGAGAACAACCCGCGTCGCAAGGCCAAAGATAGCCGCACCAGAGAGTACTATGAGAGACAGTTCCCCGAGATACGCAAGCAGAGAGAACAGCAGGAGCGCTTCCAGAGGTAAACTGAGGGAACAGTGAACTGGAATTATACTTTTCTCTTGTTCTTCTTGGCGGCTACGATGTAGCAGATTAATCTAAAGTCTTCCATTGATTGGTTGCGTCCTCTCGCCGCCGCCTCAAAATGCATTGACAAGGTTCCTCCCCTCTTCCCACTGTTTTGACACAACAAAGGTGAAAGCAATACAATCAGTGCCTCATATAATAAGAAATTGCTATCACCTGTCCAGTTTCTTTCAGGTCAGTGCATAATGATGGAGATGAAACAAGGAGAGGGAGGAGGCCTCTTCACACTATTCAGATGCATCCTAGGTGGTGCGCTGAAGGCAGTCTGCAGTGGGCTTATCAGCTGGCTGTGTCAGGGGACAGAGTCCAGCCAGTGTCTGGCTGTTCCTGGCACACAGGCATGGGTCTTTCGCTGAAATCTCAGAGCAAGGCTGTTAAGAGGCAGGTCAGGGCTGTTTGTTCAGACTGGTAGTACTAGACCAGGCAGAGAGAGAGCGCAAGCAGTGATTAGCCTCGAAAAAGTAATTGAAAATAAGAATTTGTTCTTAACTGACTTGCCTAGTTAAATAAAGGTAAAATAAAAAAATGTATCATAAGGAAAAAGGTTTTCAAGTGTCTGTCCTATATCTAGAAGATATTAGACCTCGGATTATATTAAAAAAAAACAAATGTGGACATATAATTAACAATATTTTCGGGGGGGGGGGCACAACCATTTACATTTTTTTTAACCGGTCCCGGGTTACCTTCGGAAGAGTCACATGACACTTGTAGGGGTCGTTGAGCAAAACAGAGAATACCATAATGTTCGTGAGAGTCATCTTTCGAGGTAGTGGTCATAATAGTTTATGGGCCAAACTGTTCAGACGCTACCTATGTTTTTGTGAGATGACCGATTTTTGGCATGTCAAATGGCGCTGTAGCTCTGCCACTTTCCACTAGAGATGTGGAAGGCCGACCTAGGCGAATGCGGTGGATTGAGACGTAGCCCATACAAAAAACATTGCTAGTTTAAACAGACAGATTTTGAAGGTTGCATCAATCAAATCTTAAGGATTAAAGGAGTGGTGAAGGAGGTAAACTTATTCCTGTATGCTTAAACAGCCTTGTTAGCAGACAATGTTCTCCCTGCTTTGTTTGAAGATTTCTCAGAAAACCTGTTTGTTACAGCTTGATTTAGCCTCCTTTTTTCTTTTTTTTTTTTTTTTTTCTTTTTTTTAAACCTCAAGTGAAGAGGTAATGGAAGGGTCATGTGGGAAGGAGGGGCACACTGATGTGATGGCACCTACCCAGTATTGTTATATGGAGGATGCACATTTGGTATTTTTAAAAGGTCATTATGTTTCTTAATATCTGTGTTTGTTCTCCAATTTAGGGTTGGTCAGAGAGGAACTGGAATGTCTGCGACCATTGCCAGAAGCGAGCATGAGATTTCTGAAATCATCGATGGCCTTTCTGAACAGGAGGTGAGCGCTGTCAACTTTGAAACATCTCAGTTAAAGGTCATCGTCCATTACCACTTCCTCTAGTTCTCAAGAATTGTAGGCGTGTCATTGGCTACATCTCGATTGTCCACCCTTCTCTCTGTGCACTTCCTGTCATGGATTTCACAGTGGTTGAAACTCCCTCCAGCCAATGCTTGCATCAATCCCATGCTTTTAAATTAATGACTAAGTATGCAAGTACATACTTAGGAAGAACGGTGTTGAATCTGGATGCAGCCGTTCAATCATCATCAGAGTCAAGTTCAAGTTGAAACAAGGTTAACAAAAATTTAAATAGCTTAACCCCTCCTCTCGTCCAATAGAATAACGAGAAGCAGATGAGACAGCTGTCCGTCATCCCACCCATGATGTACGACACCGAGCAGAGGCGAGTCAGGTTCATCAACATGAACGGCCTGACGGATGACCCCATGAAGGTGTACAAGGCTCGGCAGTTCATGAATGTGTGGACCGAACACGAGAAGGAGATCTTCAAAGAAAAGTGAGTACCAGTTATTTTTTGTTGTCCTTATGTCAGGGATCATCAACTAGATTCAGCTGTGGGACGATTTCTTCTTGAGCAGATGGTCAGGGGGCTGGAACATAATTACAAATTTGTAGACTGCAAATTGACCACAAGAAGCCCAACATACAGTATTTGATTTAAACAATTTCAGTCCTTGCTTACATTTGTCTACGATCACATACAGTGGGGAGAACAAGTATTTGATACACTGCCGATTTTGCAGGTTTTCCTACTTACAAAGCATATAGAGGTCTAATTCTTATCATAGGTACACTTCAACTGTGAGAGACGGAATCTAAAACAAAAATCCAGAAAATCACATTGTATGATTAAGTAATTAATTTGCATTTTATTGCATGACATAAGTATTTGATACATCAGAAAAGCAGAACTTAATATTTTGTACAGAAACCTTTGTTTGCAATTACAGAGATCATACGTTTCCTGTAGTTCTTGACCAGGTTTGCACACACTGCAGCCGGGATTTTGGCCCACTCCTCCATACAGACCTTCTCCAGATCCTTCAGGTTTCAGGGCTGTCGCTGGGCAATACGGACTTTCAGCTCCCTCCAAAGATTTTCTATTGGGTTCAGGTCTGGAGACTGGCTAGGCCACTCCAGGACCTTGAGATGCTTCTTACGGAGCCACTCCTGGCTGTGTGTTTCGGGTCGTTGTCATGCTGGAAGACCCAGCCACGTTCCATCTTCAATGCTCTTACTGAGAGAAGGAGGTTGTTGGTCAAGATCTCGCGATACATGGCCCCATCCATCCTCCCCTCAATACGGTGCAGTCGTCCTGTCCCCTTTGCAGAAAAGCATCCCCAAACAATGATGTTTCCACCTCCATGCTTCACGGTTGGGATGGTGTTCTTGGGGTTGTACTCTTCCTTTTTCTTCCTCCAAACACGGCGAGTGGAGTTTAGACCAAAAAGCTCTATTTTTGTCTCATCAGACCACATGACCTTCTCCCATTCCTCCTCTGGATCATCCAGATGGTTATTGGCAAACTTCAGACGGGCCTGGACATGTGCTGGCTTGAGCAGGGGGACCTTGCGTGCACTGCAGGATTTTAATCCATGACGGCGTAATGTGTTACTGATGGTTTTCTTTGAGACTGTGGTCCCAGCTCTCTTCCGGTCATCGACCAAATCCTGCTGTGTAGTTCTCGGCTGATCCCTCACCTTCCTCATGATCATTGATGCCCCACAAGGTGAGATCTTGCATGGAGCCCCAGACCGAGGGTGATTGACCGTCATCTTGAACTTCTTCCATTTTCTAATAAATGCACCAACAGTTGTTGCATTCTCACCAAGCTGCTTGCCTATTGTCCTGTAGCCCATCCCAACCTTGTGCAGGTCTACAATTTTATCCCTGATGTCCTTATACAGCTCTCTGGTCTTGGCCATTGTGGAGAGGTTGGAGTATGTTTGATTGAGTGTGTGGACAGGTGTGTTTTTATACAGGTAACGAGTTCAAACAGGTGCAGTTAATACAGGTAATGAGTGGAGAACAGGAGGGATTCTTAAAGAAAAACTAACAGTTTTCTGGCTCTGGCCCAACCCATCGGTTTCTGGACCAATCAGACGACCCTGAAGCATTTGGTGAGGTGTCGGGCAGGTAATTCGATCCAGACTTTTCCAGAGAAGAAACTTAAGTCTGTGGGTGTAGTGTAGCCTTTGGCCGGAGCAAGGAGTCTGAGTAGCCATGCAACCATCCCTCAGCTGTATACCAAAACAAGTGGCGGGGCTGCCGTTTTATTTTTTGAATCCCAAAATGTAGCTTTAACCGTGACTATTTTCCCTTGTTTTTCTCACAGGTTTGTTCAGCACCCAAAAAATTTTGGCCTCATTGCTTCTTATCTAGAGAGAAAGGTGAGCTACAGTGGATTGAATTCATTCTCTGGTGATTTTACTCTGTAGTAAAGCCTATTCTCCACTCTCCCCCATATGTTTATGAAGTTAATCCAACAAACCCAAAAGCACATGGTTTGCATTTGTCTGTTATTTAAATGTTTCATGGGCTCATATGTCCCTCTGTCATCTCTCTCTCTGCAGTGTGTGTCCGATTGTGTCCTGTACTACTACTTGACCAAGAAGAACCAGAACTACAAGACACTGGTGAGACGCAACTACGGCAGACGGCGAGGGAGAAACCACGTGAGTTCTAGAGAGCATCTTCACTAGGGAATGGCTAAATGTATTTATGTGTTAATGAATGGGCTTTGGAAATTACTGAGAGGCTGTCTGGGTGGGATTTAACCAGTAAATAATGCTTGTGTCAGGGACTGGTATGCCAATGCCCCCCCCCCTCGAGTGTCCCTGAAATGGAGCAACTAGTTGTACGGAGAGAGAACCCTATGGAATGGAACATTTTACTGCATCACTCGCGAACAAAAGAAGCAGCCAAAGGATAGCCTACCACGCAATTAATTGATGACGAGACTTGTGTTTTTCACAATACCTGTACTGGTGGCATTAATAGCTTTCCTTATATTTCTCATGCAAGAAATACGTACTTACCATATGAGTAACATACAGTATGAGAACTGCAAAAGAACAATATGCCCGTAATGTACCTGTAGTTCAATGTGGAGTAGTACTGAAGCATGACATTCCATAATAGCAGTTTAACATTTTAACAGTTGCGTTTCCTTTGCTCAGTCATTTTCTACAATTACTGAACCAGTGGAAGCAATTAAACATTAAAACCACTGTTCTGAACTAATATTAATACCAAATGTTTTAGGGTCCATACACAGATCAGCTACTACGTATTTGTATTTATTATGGATCCCCATTAGCTACTCTTCCTGGGGTCCAGCAAAATTAAGGCAGTTTTATACAGTTTTAAAAACATTACAATACATTCACAGATTTCACAACACAGTGTGCCCCCAGGCCCCGACTCCACCACTACCACATATCTACAGTACTAAATCCATGTGTATGTATAGTGCTTTTGTTATCGTGTGTGTATGCACCAATGTTTGTGTTGCTTCTTGGGGACTATGAAGAGACCTCTTGTGGAATGTCTTGTGGGGTATGCATGGGTGTCCGAGCTGTGTGCCAGTAGTTTAGACAGACAGCTCGGTGCATTCAACATGTCAATACCTCTCATAAATTAAAGAAGTGATGAAGTCAATCTCTCCACTTTCAGCCAGGAGAGATTGACATGCATATTATTATTATTATTAGCTCTCTGTGTACATCCAAGGGCCAGTCATCCAAGGGCCAAGTCCTACTTTGTGGCACCTGACCACACGACTGAACAGTAGTCAAGGTGCGACAAAACTAGGGTCTGTAGAACCTGCCTGGTTGATAGTGTTGTTAAGAAGGCAGGGCGTTGCTTTATTATAGACAGCCTTCTCCCCATCTTAGCTACTACTGCGTCAATATGTTTTGACCATGACCGTTTACAATCTAGGGTTACTCCAAACTGTTTACTCATCTCAATTTGCTCATTTTCCACATGATTTATTACAATATTTAGTTGAGGTTTAGGGTTTAGTGAGTGTTTTGTTCCAAATACAATGATTTTAGTTTTAGGGCTAACTTATTCCTTGCCACCCACTCTGAAACTGACTGAAGCTTTTTGAGTGTTGCAGTCATTTCAGTCGCTGTAGTAGCTGACATGTTTAGTGTTGAGTCATCCGCATACATAGACATTCTGGCTTTATCCAAAGCCAGTGGCATATCATTATTAAAAATTGAAAAAAGCAAGGGGCCTTACCAGCTTCCCTGGGGAATTTCTGATTCTAACTGGATTATATTTGAGAGGCTTCCATTTAAATAATGTCCTCTGTTCTGTTAGACAATTAACTCTTTATCAACAATATAGCAGTTATATATATATATATATATATATATATATATATATATATATATATATATATATATATATATATATAATATACACACACACATATTAATATGTATATGTGTATATATACATATATGTGTATGTATGTATATTGAGATGAGTAAACAATTTGGAGTAACCCTAGATTGTAAACGGTCATAGATATATATATATATATATATATATATCTATATATATATATATATATATAGTAAAGGCAAAACACACAGCAGCAGACTATGATCGATAATGTCAAAAGCTGCACCAAAGTCTAACAAGGCAGCCCCCACAATAATTTTATCATCAGTCATTTGTGTAAGTGTCCTTCCCCATAAGCATGCTGAAATTCTGTTGTCAATTTCTTTTTACTGTGAAATAGCCATGTATTTGGTCAGACACAATTTTTTTCTAGAAGTTTACTAAGGATTGGTAACAAGCTGATTGGTCGGCTATTTGAGCCAGTAAAGGGGGCTTTGCTCTTCTTGGGTAGCAGAATGACTTGAGCTTCCCTCTAGGCCTCAGGGCACACGCTCTCTAGTAGGCTTAAATTGACTATGTGGCAAATAGGAGTGGCAATATCGTCTGCTATTATCCTCAGTCATTTTCCATCTAGATTGTCAGACCCTGGTGGCTTGTCATTGTTGATAGACAACAATACTTTTTTCGCCTCTTCCACACTGACTTTACGGAATTCAAAAGTGCAATTCTTGTCTTTTCATAATTTGGTCTGATATACTTGGATGTGTAGTGTGAATGTTTGTTGCTGGCATGTCATCCCCAAGTTTGCTAATCTTGCCAATGAAAAAGTAATTAAAGAAGTTTGCATTATCAGTGGTCTTTGATGAATGAGCCATCTGATTCAATGAATGAAGGAGCCGAGTTGGCTTTTTTACCCAAAATGTAATTTAAGGTGTCCCAAAGCTTTTTAATATCATGTTTTATATAATTTGTCTTTGTTTCATAGTGTAGTTTTCTTCACTCACATTATTTCTTAATTTGCAGTACGTTTGCCAATTAGTTGGGCTGCCAGACTTAATTGCCATACCTCTCAACCATACAATTTTTCAATTCTTCATCAATCCAAGGGGATTTAACAGTTTTTAGTCGTTTTCTTAATGGGTGTGTGCTTATTAGTAACTGGAATAAGTAGTTTCATAAATGCGTCAAGTGCTCCTCACTACACACCACAGACCAGCAAATATTCTTTACTTCATATGAATCACTACAAAACTTGTTGTATGACCTCATATACACTATATTAGGCCCAACCTTTGGAACTTTGGTTTTCCTAGATATGGCTATTATAATTGTGATCACTACATCCTATGGATTTGGATACTGCTTTAAAGCAAATATCTGCTGCATTAGTAAAGATGTGATCAATACATGATGATTTAATTCCTGTGCTGTTTATATCTACCCTGGTAGGTTGACTGACGACCTGATCCAGGTTGCAGGCACTGGTTAGAGTTTGAAGTTTTTTCCTGAGTGGGCAGCTTGATTATAGCTAAAATAGACTTCTCTGTTGATATCACATACATTATCAAGCATTTCTCACACATTATCCAGATACTGACTGTTAGCACTTGGTGGTCTATAGCAGCTTCCCACAAGAATGGGCTTCAGGTGAGGCAGATGAACCTGTAGCCATATTACTTCAACAGTATTTAACATTAGATTGTCTCTAAGCTTTACAGGAATGTGGTCCTCAATATAGACCGCAACACCGCCTCCATTGGCTTTTTGGTAGATGTTATAACCATGTTTTGCTACTACTGAATCATCAAAGGTGTTATCTAAGTGAGTTTCAGAGTCAGAATATCAATGTCATCTGTTACAAGCATGTTATTGACTTCATGAACCTTGTTTCTTAGGCTACATATGTTAATATGGGCTATTTTTAGCACTTTTCTGGGTTGCTGGATTGTTTTTCATGCTTTACTGGGAAGCTTATCAGAAGTAGACTTACTCATTTTATTTACATTGACAGTGCAGGGTGAGCTGCATAAAGTGATCTTCCTACTATTGCACACCGCCTCGGTGCTAACAGTGTAACTCTGGTTTATAGGCTCATGATTTCTGCTTACAATAGCTGTGGGATAAACATATGTATTCAGGGGTACATAGGGGTACATCAATTACATTTCTTACATTGTGTTTGCCAATGATCATGTACATTTGATGCAGCATTATGACGACTCATTGTCACAATGGTAGGGATTAGCTGAGCTGGTCTTGGATCATTTACCAGTCATTTCTTTCAACGCAGCCTTGAAATGCGGGGACATAGTCCAGGAGCCAAGATGATTTGGATGGACTCCGTCATTCCTGTAGAGTATCTTCTGTTTCCAGAAGGTGTCAAAGTTATCAATAAAAGTGGCTCCAGCACAGCTACAGTAGTCTTTTAGCCAGATGTGTAACACCAGCAGTCTGCTGAATCTTTCACCCGCATGTTTCTCATATCGAAATTGACTGAGCACAGAATGCATCCCTGCGCTTCGTACAATGAGAATATCAAACACATTTCAGAGTGTGATGTCAGATGTGTCATATCCAATATCACGTGTGACAGCTGTCGTCAGTCAGCCGCATCACCTAACCAGCCATTAGCATTAGGCCTACATTAGCCTACTCAGCTGCTTCCCTCCGTTCCCTCTTTCTGCGCATCTCCATCAGTTTTAAAATGTTATTTAGCTGTGATGGCGATCTGGGGTGTGCTGACAGTGAGGCTTCTGTTACATTTGTTTAATTATTGGAGCGGCTCGAGCACGAGAAAGGTGGATACATTGTATATTTGAACTTCGGCTGTAAGAACAAGTGCACATTACGGTCTGACTAGGCTTCACTGTCATCACCGTCTCCGAGTGCCACTGTCATAGAGGGAAAAACAGAGCACAGCGACCACATTGCGGCTTTACATCGCTGAAAACCGCGTGTCTATAGACCAAACAACTCAAAAGTTATGCCCTATATTATCAGAGCTAAATCTTCTCCCCTTTCTACCACGAATCGCACGTTTTATATGATTCAATAAATCAGGTCATGGGCCATTTTAAACTACTTGTGGGCCGCTAATATTTTGTTTGATAACAAATTACCTTGTTTAGTAATGTTAGCTAGCTAACATGGTAACTTGGATGGCAAAAAAATATCAATTTGGATATGAGCAAATCAGCTATAAAATAATAAGTACAATTTTCTGCAAAATAATATTTTTTTGCCTTTTTTATCATGCTTAAAAAAAACGTACGCAAACATCCAAGTGTAATCACTTAAGGAACTGTATATGTCCAATGCAATATAAGCGAAATAAAAAAAGCTAAACAAAACATCCCTTGCATGTAGGGCTGACCCCATTTAGTCAATTGTTAGGACGATAGGCTGCTGGTCATCCCCACGATAGGCCGTGGGGATGGCACACCAGTACCAGTAGTACATTTTACCATTAATTCCCATAAATTTGAATCTACAATGTTTGGTTACAGTAATTTCTGAAAATGCATTCAATTTACTGTTATTTGTCTTTTACCGTTCTCATTGTCAGTGACGTTGTTTGCGGAGTGCACAACCTCAGCTACACTTGTGAGGAACACGTTTTGGTTTATTTCATTTAGGAGTGGTCAATTTTATTCTTTGTCTTTTGTTTGTAGCGCTCCTGTCAATGTTGACAAAGGACACCTAATTATACGTAGAAGACGGCTTAGGCTACTTGGCCTGTGTGCAAATGTAAGCCTATAAATGTGGCCATTTGGGGATCGAGCTCGCCACCACTGTGGAACTTTTCAAAGTAATTTCTCTTTCACCTCAAACAGCAAGTAAACAAAGTTGTTTTTTTACATCCATTGAGAGTGACAATTGTTCCTCAGCGTAGCCTATTTGAAAACTCTTTCCAGCTCTCTTTCGATAACCACTCAGCGTGAAAGGGGGAAATAAATTACATGCTCTGTTCCGGTGGAAACGTCATACAATAGGCCTACCTAATTTTCTTCTTATCCATTGCGCATAAAGCCTATAGCTATGTCTGTCCGGAGCTCACTGGAGCAGGAAACTCTGAGGGCCCAGAATATTTTATACAATGGTGCAAGTTTTCTAGCATAAGCTTCAGGCCTGACCCAAGTTAATAGTTGAAACATTGTATCACGTTCTTTGCAGACAGGTCATGTGTAGCCAATGTGATTTATAGGATATTTGTTTTTATCGGGATATTTTCTACCTGCAGGCTGCAATATTTTTATTTGTTGGCTTTATGTAGGTTATTTTTACATAGTTGGTAGAATGGTAATAGAATGGTAATAGAAGTAACTTTTTAGGTTCATCATTTTCATTTAGATTTGGATAGAATTTTGATTAAACACATGACAATGATTTTGAGATACGAAGACTTTATTATAAATGGAATGAAACTGTTCCATGAAAATGTGCATATGAAAATCATAACTGGCACTCCAAATGAAAAAGGTTGCTGACCCCTGGTGTAGCCTATTAGGAGCGTAAAATCAGAATCTGCAAAGGCCAGCAGCAGCGGGAGGAAGAGGGTTGGGGAAAAACAAATGTGTTCATTTTTTCTGGTTAGGCAATCTGGATCTCAGGCCCCCTCTAGTCATTTGTGTCTAAATTATTTAATTAATGTACTTAAAGCATCAGACAAGCTCAGTTGCCTACATACGGTTGATTTTATTAAAACATATAGGGTGTTACATACACATTTACAAATTTTGATTGGTCAAAAGAACAGACCAAGAAAAAAAAATGTTTTTGTCGTGGACAGCCCTAAACCAATATAATCATAGGAAGGAGGTGGATCTGTTTGTGTTTTTGTGTCGCACACGTGCAGAACTTATAGAAAATGGTATCTTGACACTTGACTTGGCATCACATCGGTAGTAAAATGTTGGTATCTTGACAACCCTACTCTGAAAATGAGGCAATTGTTTTGCAGTTTACACAGTATTGATGCGTTTCCGTTTCACCTTTTTGGGCTCTCACCAGATTGCATCCCTGCATTAAATAACAAGAATTACAATTCATACAAATTTCAAATGCACATAAAGCCAGCTAAATGTACAGTGCCTTGCGAAAGTATTCGGCCCCCTTGAACTTTGCGACCTTTTGCCACATTTCAGGCTTCAAACATAAAGATATAAAACTGTATTTTTTTGTGAAGAATCAACAAGTGGGACACACTCATGAAGTGGAACGACATTTATTGGATATTTCAAACTTTTTTAACAAATCAAAAACTGAAAAATTGGGCGTGCCCCTTTACTTTCAGTGCAGCAAACTCTCTCCAGAAGTTCAGTGAGGATCTCTGAATGATCCAATGTTGACCTAAAAGACTAATGATGATAAATACAATCCACCTGTGTGTAATCAAGTCTCCGTATAAATGCACCTGCACTGTGATAGTCTCAGAGGTCCGTTAAAAGCACAGAGAGCATCATGAAGAACAAGGAACACACCAGGCAGGTCCGAGATACTGTTGTGAAGAAGTTTAAATCCGGATTTGGATACAAAAAGATTTCCCAAGCTTTAAACATCCCAAGGAGCACTGTGCAAGCGATAATATTGAAATGGAAGGAGTATCAGACCACTGCAAATCTACCAAGACCTGGCCGTCCCTCTAAACTTTCAGCTCATACAAGGAGAAGACTGATCAGAGATGCAGCCAAGAGGCCCATGATCACTCTGGATGAACTGCAGAGATCTACAGCCGAGGTGGGAGACTCTGTCCATAGGACAACAATCAGTCGTATATTGCACAAATTTGGCCTTTATGGAAGAGTGGCAAGAAGAAAGCCATTTCTTAAAGATATCCATAAAAAAGTGTCGTTTAAAGTTTGCCACAAGCCACCTGGGAGACACACCAAACATGTGGAAGAAGGTGCTCTGGTCAGATGAAACCAAAATTGAACTTTTTGGCAACAATGCAAAACGTTATGTTTGGCGTAAAAGCAACACAGCTGAACACACCATCCCCACTGTCAAACATGGTGGTGGCAGCATCATGGTTTGGGCCTGCTTTTCTTCAGCAGGGACAGGGAAGATGGTTAAAATTGATGGGAAGCTGGATGGAGCCAAATACAGGACCATTCTGGAAGAAAACCTGATGGAGTCTGCAAAAGACCTGAGACTGGGACGGAGATTTGTCTTCCAACAAGACAATGAATCAAAACATAAAGCAAAATCTACAATGGAATGGTTCAAAAATAAACATATCCAGGTGTTAGAATGGCCAAGTCAAAGTCCAGACCTGAATCCAATCGAGAATCTGTGGAAAGAACTGAAAACTGCTGTTCACAAATGCTCTCCATCCAACTTCACTGAGCTCGAGCTGTTTTGGAGGAATGGGAAAAAAATGTCAGTCTCTCGATGTGCAAAAGCCGATGTGCAAATCCTCAAGGATTGGAAAGCTGCCGCAGTCATCCCCCTCTTCAAAGGGGGCGACACCCTGGACCCAAACTGTTACAGACCTATATCCATCCTGCCCTGCCTATCTAAGGTCTTCGAAAGCCAAGTCAACAAACAGGTCACTGACCATCTTGAATCCCACCGTACCTTCTCCGCTGTGCAATCTGGTTTCCGAGCCGGTCACGGGTGTACCTCAGCCACGCTCAAGGTACTAAACGATATCATAACCGCCATCGATAAAAGACAGTACTGTGCAGCCGTCTTCATAGACCTTGCCAAGGCTTTCGACTCTGTCAATCACCGTATTCTTATCGGCAGACTCAGTAGCCTCGGTTTTTCGGATGACTGCCTTGCCTGGTTCACCAATTACTTTGCAGACAGAGTTCAGTGTGTCAAATCGGAGGGCATGCTGTCCGGTCCTCTGGCAGTCTCTATGGGGGTGCCACAGGGTTCAATTCTCGGGCCGACTCTTTTCTCTGTATATATCAATGATGTTTCTCATGCTGCGGGCGATTCCCTGATCCACCTCTACGCAGACGACACCATTCTATATACTTCCGGCCCGTCCTTGGACACTGTGCTATCTAACCTCCAAACGAGCTTCAATGCCATACAGCACTCCTTCCGTGGCCTCCAACTGCTCTTAAACGCTAGTAAAACCAAATGCATGCTTTTCAACCGTTCGCTGCCTGCACCCGCACGCCTGACCAGCATCACCACCCTGGATGGTTCCGACCTTGAATATGTGGACATCTATAAGTACCTAGGTGTCTGGCTAGACTCTAAACTCTCCTTCCAGACCCATATCAAACATCTCCAATCGAAAATCAAATCAAGAGTCGGCTTTCTATTCCGCAACAAAGCCTCCTTCACTCACGCCGCCAAACTTACCCTAGTAAAACTGACTATCCTACCGATCCTCGACTTCGGCGACGTCATCTACAAAATTGCTTCCAACACTCTACTCAGCAAACTGGATGCAGTTTATCACAGTGCCATCCGTTTTGTCACTAAAGCACCTTATACCACCCACCACTGCGACTTGTATGCTCTAGTCGGCTGGCCCTCGCTACATATTCGTCGCCAGACCCACTGGCTCCAGGTCATCTACAAGTCCATGCTAGGTAAAGCTCCGCCTTATCTCAGTTCACTGGTTACGATGGCAACACCCATCCGTAGCACGCGCTCCAGCAGGTGTATCTCACTGATCATCCCTAAAGCCAACACCTCCTTTGGCCGCCTTTCGTTCCAGTTCTCTGCTGCCTGTGACTGGAACGAATTGCAAAAATCGCTGAAGTTGGAGACTTTTATCTCCCTCACCAACTTCAAACATCTGCTATCTGAGCAGCTAACCGATCGCTGCAGCTGTACATAGTCTATTGGTAAATAGCCCACCCATTTTCACCTACCTCATCCCCATACTGTTTTTATTTATTTATTTTTATTTTTCTGCTCTTTTGCACACCAATATCTCTACCTGTACATAACCATCTGATCATTTATCACTCCAGTGTTAATCTGCATAATTGTAATTATTTGCCTACCTTCTCATGCCTTTTGCACACAATGTATATATAGACTCCCCTTTTTTCTACTGTGTTATTGACTTGTTAATTGTTTACTCCATGTGTAACTCTGTGTTGTCTGTTCACACTGCTATGCCTTATCTTGGCCAGGTCGCAGTTGCAAATGAGAACTTGTTCTCAACTAGCCTACCTGGTTAAATAAAGGTGAAATAAAATAAAAAAAAATAAAAAAACTGATAGAGACATACCCCAAGCGACTTACAGCTGTGATCGCAGCAAAAGGTGGCGCTACAAAGTATTAACTTAAGGGGGCTGAATACTTTTGCACGGCCAATTTTTCCGTTTTTGATTTGTTAAAAAAGTTTGAAATATCCAATACATGTCATTCCACTTCATGATTGTGTCCCACTTGTTGTTGATTCTTCACAAAAAAATACAGTTTTATATCTTTATATTTGAAGCCTGAAATGTGGCAAAAGGTCACAAAGTTCAAGGGGGCCGAATACTTTCGCAAGGCACTGTATATCTAGCTGGCTATGTTAGCTAGTCAGCTTATTAATTAATGATTTGCTTAAATTAACTTTTAAGAAAAATATACATGATTGTTTGTCTCCACATTAACTAACATATTCCTCTTAATTGTAAATGTTTTACATGATTTGTTGTGAAGTTATAATTACTTACATTTGTTTAGGTCCTAGTATTTTTGTCAGACATTATTCTTGAAGCATCTCTCCAGTGTTGTCGCAGAGCTTCATGGGAGTTTTGGGAAACACTTGATAGAAAGTCTGCTCCTTAGGGCCTCCCGGGTGGCACAGTGGTTAAGGGCGCTGTACTGCAGCGCCAGCTGTGCCACCAGAGACTCTGGGTTCGCGCCCAGGCTCTGTCGTATTTTATTTTATTTTATTTATTTTTATTTTACCTTTATTTAACCAGGTAGGCAAGTTGAGAACAAGTTCTCATTTACAATTGCGACCTGGCCAAGATAAAGCAAAGCAGTTCGACAGATACAACAACACAGAGTTACACATGGAGTAAAACAAACATACAGTCAATAATAAAGTATAAACAAGACTATATACAATGTGAGCAAATGAGGTGAGAAGGGAGGTAAAGGCAAAAAAGGCCTTGGTGGCAAGGTAAATACAATATAGCAAGTAAAACACTGGAATGGTAGTTTTGCAATGGAAGAATGTGCAAAGTAGAAATAAAAATCATGGGGTGCAAAGGAGCAAAATAAATAAATAAATTAAATACAGTTGGGAAAGAGGTAGTTGATAGGGCTAAATTATAGGTGGGCTATGTACAGGTGCAGTAATCTGTGAGCTGCTCTGACAGTTGGTGCTTAAAGCTAGTGAGGGAGATAAGTGTTTCCAGTTTCAGAGATTTTTGTAGTTCGTTCCAGTCATTGGCAGCAGAGAACTGGAAAGAGAGGCGGCCAAAGAAAGAATTGGTTTTGGGGGTGACTAGAGAGATATACCTGCTGGAGCGTGTGCTACAGGTGGGAGATGCTATGGTGACCAGCGAGCTGAGATAAGGGGGGACTTTACCTAGCAGGGTCTTGTAGATGACATGGAGCCAGTGGGTTTGGCGACGAGTATGAAGCGAGGGCCAGCCAACGAGAGCGTACAGGTCGCAATGGTGGGTAGTATATGGGGCTTTGGTGACAAAACGGATTGCACTGTGATAGACTGCATCCAATTTGTTGAGTAGGGTATTGGAGGCTATTTTGTAAATTACATCGCCAAAGTCGAGGATTGGTAGGATGGTCAGTTTTACAAGGGTATGTTTGGCAGCATGAGTGAAGGATGCTTTGTTGCGAAATAGGAAGCCAATTCTAGATTTAACTTTGGATTGGAGATGTTTGATATGGGTCTGGAAGGAGAGTTTACAGTCTAACCAGACACCTAAGTATTTGTAGTTGTCCACGTATTCTAAGTCAGAGCCGTCCAGAGTAGTGATGTTGGACAGGCGGGTAGGTGCAGGTAGCGATCAGTTAAAGAGCATGCATTTAGTTTTACTTGTATTTAAGAGCAATTGGAGGCCACGGAAGGAGAGTTGTATGGCATTGAAGCTTGCCTGGAGGGTTGTTAACACAGTGTCCAAAGAAGGGCCGGAAGTATACAGAATGGTGTCGTCTGCGTAGAGGTGGATCAGAGACTCACCAGCAGCAAGAGCGACCTCATTGATGTATACAGAGAAGAGAGTCGGTCCAAGATGGACCGTAAGTATGTCATGCAATAAAATGAAAATTAATTACTTAAAAATCATACAATGTGATTTTTCTGGATTTTTGTTTTAGATTCCGTCTCTCACAGTTGAAGTATACCTATGGTAACAATTACAGACCTCTACATGCTTTGTAAGTAGGAAACACTGCCAATTTAGCAGGTTATCAAATACTTGTTCTCCCCACTGTATATGCTATTGGCTATGCATCAAAGTAGCCTATTTTGCATTGATAAGCAAATATAATCTCAGCGACTGTTCAAGCAGTAAACCAAAAAAACATTGTAGCCTTATTACCCCCCCCCCCCCCAATTGTTCAGATGGGATCACATTATTCTAGGCTAAAACAACAAGCTATGTTTTTTTCCTTCTTCATGATGACATAAATAGAATGTCAATTTTTGGCTAATATGGGAGCGAATAAATTGAAGCAGCATATCAAATTAGGATAATGTTGTAGATTACACTGGCAAGTATAAGAATGTTTGCCAGGGCATATTATTTCATATGAAGATGTGAGAAGCTTAAAGGTTAGCTAGCTTTCAGTGTTTTAGCCAACTTGCTAGCAAGGGAAGACAATTGTCAGTTTTTTTTCTTTCACAACAAATGAGAAGACTACAAGTATTTTGTTTAGAAGTAATGATTCCAGGCTATTGTGAAATGGTGGACCCTGCTGTAGCTAGCCATGTGCTTTTTTTCCCCCTCCATGACCAAAACATGACATTCTATTTTTTTTGCTGATATGGGAATATATTACACAGGCAAGTATAATATTTGCCTGGCATATTTTATTAATTTTTATGAATCTGATTATTTCACATGGAGATGTGAGAAGCTAAAAAGGTACTGTACTGTACTTTTAGCCAAGCTAAAGCCAGCTAGCCAGGCTGCCAACTACCTACTATTTATTTTTTATTTAACTAGGCAAGTCAGTTAAGAAGAAATTATTATTTACAATGATGGCCTAGGAACAGTGGGTTAACTGCCTTCTTCAGGGGCAGAATGACATATTTTTACCTTGTTAGCTTGGGGATTCAATCTAGCAACCTTTCGGTTACTGGCCCAACGCTCTAACCACTAGTCTACCTGCCGCCCCTACTTGCAAGGGAAGGCGACTCAAAATGAATAAACACAAATTAAATACTTTGCTTTTGCCCCCTTGTGAATGGGAGTGGGATCGGCAAGGATATAATGTTACCAAAAAGGTGCATGCATGCACATAGATCAACAGAGTGGCGCTTGTAGTGACCTTTAGCCCACAGTGCCTCCTCAGCTCTCCCTCCCTCCCTCTCTCTGTGTATCAGGCTAGCAGTAGAATCACAGAGGCTTGTGAGGAGTGTGAGGTTTGGGAGCTGAGTGAGCGAAGGCTCTTGATGTGTTGTGTGGGTAAATAAGAACCAGGCCCCAGGCATAGAAGCAGAATAGAGTGGAGCTAGGTCTGGGCTGGCTTGCTGAGACTGATTTATGGAAGGGCTGGGGAGCAGCAAACGTTCCCAGGAATCTTTTTAATCTGGTTGCCATAGTCGGAAGGCTCCGTGTTGCTTTCCAGAGCCTGAGGGAAGAGAAAGCGAGACGGAGGTCAAAAAGGAAAGTCAGACTCCCTCTCTGTGAACTCACCCAGTCATCCTCAATTCTAGTCTCCGTCCATCCTAACTGCTAAAATATGTTGATGCGCATCAGTAGGCTCTCTTGTTTAACTTTTTTGGAGGGTTTAAGGTAATTTCCTCAATTTGGTTATGGTGAGAAACTTGTCAGAACCTTTATTTCTGCAGAGGGAGTGAGAGAGCAGCAATTGCTTTTACATTGGGTGAGATGCAGACTTCACTTCACTCAAAAAGGTTATCTGTGCCTTGGAGCTCTGCTTACCAACGGCGTGCCCGTGCTGTTTTACTTCAGACGTGTTTTATATTGTTTCCCTCTCTCACAAGAACACTGGAGGAGTTTTAATCAATGAGGTTTATGCACATTTTGTCATTTTTGTTTCGTAATCACCTAGTCAGCCCTGAGACTCTGTTTTCCCTCATTCAAATCCAACAAGGCTCTCTGTTTGGAGAGTAGAAAAAAATAAAACATAGTTGGAGGCTGCAGTTGAGTTGATGATTGAGTGTTTTCCATTGGATTTGAGCAGTGGTCTGAATGTGGGTTAGCGTTACATACTGTGTATTCGGAAAGTACTCAGACCCCTTCACTTTTTCCACATTTTGTTACGTTACAGCATTTTACATTTTAGAAAGTCTAAACGGGTTTTTCACCCCCCCAAATTTCAAAAAAATAAACAGATCCCTTATTTACATAAGTATTCACACCCTTTGCTGTGAGACTTGTAATTGAGCTCAGGTGCATCCAGTTTCTATTGATAATCCTTGATGTTTCTACAAGCCATGAGGTCGAAGGAATTGTCCGTAGAGCTCAGAGACAGGATTGTGTCAAAGCACAGATATGGGTACCAAAACATTTCTGCAGCATTGAAGGTCCCCCACGGTGACGCATGGTGGTGGCAGTGTTATGCTGTGGGGATATTTTTCAGCAGCAGGGACTGGGAGACATGTCAGGATCAAGGCAGAGATGAACGGAGCAAGTGCAGAGATCCCTGATAAAAACCTGCTCAGGACCTCAGACTGGGGCGAAGATTCACCTCCCAACAAGGAAACGACCCTAAGCACACAGCCAAGACAACACAGGAGTGGCTTCGGGACAAGTATCTGACTGTCCTTGATTACCAGCCAGAGCCCGGACTTGAACCCGATCGAACATCTCTGGAGAGACATAATAATAGCTGTGCAGCGACGCTCCCCATCCAACCTGACAGAGCTTGAGAGGATCTGCAGAGAAGAATAGGAGAAACTCCCCAAATACAGGTGTGCCAAGCTTGTAGCGTCATACCCAAGAAGACTCAAGGCTGTAATCGCTGCTGAAGGTGCTTCAATATAGTACTGAGTATAGGGCTGTTTTTGCTTTGTCATTATGGGGGATTGTGTGTAGATTGAGAGGGGGAAATTATTTAATACGTTTTAGAATATGGCTGTAACTTAACAAATGGTGAAAAAGTGAAGGGGTCTGAATACTTTCCAAATGTACTGTAAGTGGTAGTGGTATGCCCTGGGGCTGCTGTTGAAACAGGCAGCCAGCCTGCACTCACTTTAGGGCTGGGCGATATTTACAAAATATATCACAAAAATTTTCACATTTTTTAACTTATTTTATGTTTTTGAATTAGTTAGATATATGCTTTGAGTAATTCATGACCCTAGGATGGCAACACATAAATTATAATTTATTTCAATGGGGCTTTCTCCACTCAATTCAACTATAAAAATGGACATTCTACACGCCGGAGTTGCGTATCACACTTAACAAACCAAGCACTGAAATACCATTTATAGAAAGTAAACTGAGAACTCAAACCGGTCCGTGCACCAATACAGGTATATAGTAAAATATGGTATATGCGGTTCCAGCCCCAGGTGAGCAGAGGTCAGGCAGGCCCATGGCAGCCTAGGGCAGGGTAAGGGATTGCACACAGGTTGGCTTTACGCCTAGATAAGAGTTGTGTGCGGGTGAGAGCGGGACTAGTGTGTCTTGTGTCTGAGGACAGTACACCAAGTCCCATCTATTAACTGGCATACAGGATTTGTATTCATTGGTACACATTGTTTATGTTTGCAAGGTTATGGTAATATAAACCAAATGCAGACAAATGTGAATTGTTGTACGCTAAAAGCTGTGTCTGAGTTGATGATCACCTCCATGACTCACCTGTGACTTTTTCTGGGCGACAAACATTTAAACCTGTTCTGAAATCCCCAGCATAGCTTTAACAGCTGATTTCATAATTCATATCATCTCGTGTTGTCTGAGCTCCTCTAATGCCTGTATCCCAGGACGATGGACTGCCTTGGCGTTCCCTCTTGGGCTTTTCTAGCTCATTGGTGCCTTTGGTGCTTCCTCTGGCCCATGTATGTGTAATTCATTCATGTCCCTTGCCCCTCTATCTGCAGAACATACAGTGGGGTTTGGAATTATTGGCTTCCTTGATAAAGATGAGTAAAAAAGACTGCATAAAATAAATAAATAAACTGAGCTTTATTGTATGCACATAAAATATATATATATATTACTAATACAATTGCTCAGAGAAAGATGTTCCCTGTTTTCAATACTCCAGCACCCTCCCATTGTGAGGATAAAACATTTTTAGAAAAAAGGGTAAGTGTTATGAGATTGGAGCACACATTGGGAGGGAATCTCCAGGTACTGGGTAAAGTTCATGATGCTGTTGATCTTAACAGGATCAGTGGAAACAAAATAGCCACATAACACCAAAAGTACCACCATATTTACTGTATGGATGAGGTATTTTCTTCACATGCATTTTTTTACCCACCGCTGGTGTGCATGGTCAGACTTCTATTTTTGTGTCATATGACCATACAATATAACTCGGTATTTGTACTAGGCTATTTATTAGTAATTCCAGATCCCACTGTACATGATCCCTGTGGACCCTGTACTTATAGAACATTCTGTCCATGTATGTATTAAGGGCAGAGCACAGAAAGGGCAGAGCACCAAGAGGCACCATGTCAGATAATTAATAATCGATTAGTCTAGCAATAGTGCTGCCTGCTGCCTCCAGACCAAATGTTGCACACCCCCTGGAGACCGAGGTTTGATTCACTGGTCTGTCTCATCTTCTCCCTCTAACATACCACTCTCTATGGAAAATATGTACAATGAAATACAGGTGTGATAAGTGGGTATAATTGATGAGAAAGTGTTGGTGTGGTGCAGTTCTATTAACAGTATCTTAATAGTACATCATATTTTTTCACGATGTAACATTGTGTTCCTCTCACTATTGTTTCTCCCACTGCCTGGTGACCTTCAGTCTTATCTCACTTGGCAGAGTAGCAGGGTATAACTGCAGAGTAGAGGCCCGAGTGGACTTCTCTACTTCTGAACCACTATAGATTAATTCCAACAGTCAAATCGTAAGAATCATGTGTGTGTTGTACTCATACTTGATGAGAGAATAGACTAGTTTGTGTGTTAAGACACAACATTCCTGCTACTACTACTTGAGCTCATTTAAAGGATTGCCTGGCTTCTGACAATGGCTTTTACATATATTAAACAAAATATAAACTCAACATGTAGCAATTTCAAAAATGTTACTGGGTTACTGTTCATATAAGCGAACCAGTCAATTGAAATAAATTAATTAGGCCCTAATCTATGGATTTCACATGACTAGGCAGTGGTGCAGCCATGGGTGGGCCTTGTTCTCAAGTGGATGGGCCTTAGCCCACCCTGGCTGGGGTGCCAGACACAGCCAATCAGAATGGGGGGGTTTCCCCACAAAAGGGCTTTATTACAGACAGAACTACTCCTCAGTTTCATCAGGTGGCTGGTTTCAGAGCTGGCGTGGTTACACGTTGTGATGCCAGTTGGACATACTGCCAAAACCTCTAAAATGACGTTGGAGGCAGTTTATGATAGAGAAATGAACATTAAATTCTCTGGCAACAGCTCTGGTGGACATTCCTGCAGTCAGCATGACAATTGCACACTCCGTGAACACTTGAGATCTGTGGCATTGTGTTGTGTGACAAAACTGCACCAAAAAGTGGCCTTTTATTGTCCCCAGCACAAGGTGCACCTGTGTAATGATCATGATGTTTAATCATCTTCTTGATATGCCACACCTGTCAGGTGGATGGATTATCTTGGCAAAGGAGAAATGCTCACTAACAGGGATGTAAAACATTTGAGTGAAATAAGCGTTTTGTGTTTATGAAAAAAGTCGGGGATACTTTTTTTTCTGCTCATGAAACATGGCACCAACACTACATGTTTTTGTTTATTTTTGTTCAGTGTAGTTAGAGGAAGCGACTCTGTTACTATATGTCAGTCTATACAAGCAGAAACAAAAAGGTAAGGCTCTGTTTGCCTCGGAGACAGGAGGACATCCAGTGGGGCAAAAAAGTATTTAGTCAGCCACCAATTGTGCAAGTTCTCCCACTTAAAAAGATGAGAGGCCTGTAATTTTCATCATAGGTACACTTCAACTATGACAGACAAAATGAGAAAAGAAATCCAGAAAATCACATTGTAGGATTTTTAATGAATTTATTTGCAAATTATGGTGGAAATTAAGTATTTGGTCACCTACAAACAAGCAACATTTCTGGCTCTCACAGACCTGTAACTTCTTCTTTAAGAGGCTCCTCTGTCCTCCACTCGTTACCTGTATTAATGGCACCTGTTTGAACTTGTTGTCAGTATAAAAGACACCTGTCCACAACCTCAAACAGTCACACTCCAAACTCCACTATGGCCAAGACCAAAGAGCTGTCAAAGGACACCAGAAACAAAATTGTAGACCTGCACCAGGCTGGGGAAGACTGAATCTGCAAAAGGAAAGCAGCTTGGTTTGAAGAAATCAACTGTGGGAGAAAATATTAGGAAATGGAAGACATACAAGACCACTGATAATCTCCCTCGATCTGGGGCTCCATGCAAGATCTCACCCCGTGGGGTCAAAATCGTGAGATTTTGAGTGTAAACCTCCTTCCGTCAGCAAGGGCATTGAAGATGAAACGTGGCTGGGTCTTTCAGCATGACAATGATCCCAAACACACTGCCCGGGCAACGAAGGAGTGGTTTCGTTAGAAGTATTTCAAGGTCCTGGAGTGGCCTAGCCAGTCTCCAGATCTGTATATCACAAGTTTGGTTCTGGGAGGCATGATGTGGCCAGCAGCCCTCCGCATCATCAGTCCAATAATCACAACTATTAGCCTTGTTCAGCCAGAGCACACAGCCACTGACCTCACATGCAAATTTATCAGCCAGTCATCTCTTCTGCTGTAAAGGGTTATGTAACAGTGTGGAAAAAATTTGTTTGTATACATTATTGAAAGGCTGTCATTATATATAGGAGTTAGTTCTTAACTGACTCGTCATGAAAGTTTGATTAAGTTAATATTGTCATGTATTACGGTATGCATTTAAAATGCCCATTGTCAGTGAAGTGAAAACGCCAAGGCCTTGTCATATGGTGGAAAGCAGCTCAACCTGTAAATTACTGTGTAAATTATCTGAACTTCCTCAGAGACTGGGTCGAGTGATTTGCGAGAGGGAGAGAGAGCAATGGAAAAAGAGTGAGTGAGGGAGAGAGGAAAAAAAACACTGACAGTCTACTCTGTGGTTTGCTCTGGTTCACTGTAAGCGAGAGACAACCGATAACCCCCCTCAGTAAAAGCAGAGTGGTATGCCCCAGCGATCTGACAGGCCCAAAAAACTTGATGTGCTGCTGCGAGTGCCAATCAAAGACGAGCGCTCGACGGGGATTACCTTGAGTGACCCCGCATAGATTAAAATGTGCATGTGAGATGGACGATTCTTCAAGCGGTTTAAGCGGCTTGATGACATGCTTTCCTGGAATATGTGGAGCAGTGCCGGGGCCAGGCAGCCCTTCTAAGGAGCTCTGTTATGATGCTGCTATCCTGTCCTGCAGTATCTGTAGTGCTGCTACCGTTACCGCTGCTATGGAGGTACTGCTACTGGGGGTCTGGCCAAACTCACGCCTGCTACACCCATAGGCTGTGGCTTGCTCAGGGGCAAAGGGCTTTTATGACCGACAAATGAATTTGCAGGTATGTGGCGTCTGGCTTTGAAACCAGTACTGTGGTGTGTTGGCTCTGTCTCTCTCCCCCTTGCTTTACCCCCACCCCCCCGCCCCCATCTCCTCTATTGTGCTTTTTCGCTCTCTCTCTCTCCCTCTTTCAGTTTCTTGGGACAGCCACAGTTGCTTGCATTTTTTTTAAACTCTCTGCGTACTAACCTTAACACCCATTTAAAGTTTACAATGGGGAACACTGGATTTGAGTACAGTTAGTTTTTTTCTGTACTCTTGTACAATCACAGTTGCATAGCTACAGTGCCTGGTTTTTGTTCTTGATGATGTACGCTAGGCTAGTTGCTTGCGCGTATGTGCCCACTATCTATAAATATATAAATAGGCTACACTCTAACATTTAACTTTTTTAACCACGTGTTACATTTTGTACGGATTGTGTACTTGTCTGAAAGTTGAAGTCACTTGTCCCCCCTCTCCCTTTTCTCTCCCAGGGTGACTGAAAATGAGTGAAGTACATAGGGGTCGGAAATAATTATCTGCGCTTGCCCATAGACAATGTTATTGCTCATTCGCGGCCGTCCAAAACATGTAAAACAAACATTTTAAAAATTACATTGACAAAATATATTTAGTGGGGCCAAATCTTTTCGAATAGTCTATTCCACTCTGGTGGAGCTGGGGAATGAAAGAGATATGTAGTAGCTAAGGCTACTAACTGTGTCTGTGTGCCGAAGCGCGTAGATGGCGAGAGTGACCGTCTTCGAGCCTCGCTGGCTGTGCGTCTTGTGATGGGTTGTAAATCTTCATGGCTGCAGAGCAACTGCTGTCCTCAGAACTGGATAATTATAAACTGATTTGCATTTTCCTCATCCTCCTCTCTTACTGGCCTAGGCTCTATATGCATTTTAGTTAGGTTGAACATTGCTAGAATAATATGGAAATAGGCCTAGGCCAACTACACATTTATGCCACAGCTGTGGAAAGTTATTTTTCTTTTGACTTTTCCTTAGATTTTTCCATCTTGGTATTGTTTGCTCACTTTCACAGCTTGTAGCCTAAAATATTTGTAATTTAAAATAAATATTTGATTGAGAATAGCATAGACTTTGATAATTATTCCCATTTAAAAGCTGCAACTTTAGGACAAACACTTTATTAGAATAGTTTGGAAAATACTCTACTCATAACCAGTGGTATAAAATACTACTAAAGTAGTTTTTTGGGGTATCTGTACTTTACTTTACCATTTTTAACTTTTACTTCACTACATTCCTAAAGAAAATTATGTATTTTTTACTCCATTTTCCCTGACACCCAAAAGTACTTGTTACATTTTAAATGCTTCGTAGGACAGGAAAATTGTCTAATTCACACACTTCTTAAGAGAACATCCCTGGTCAACCCTACTGCCTCTGATCTGGCGGACTCACTAAACGGTATCAAATCAAATTTTATTGGTCACATACACATGGTTGGCAGATGTAACCTCTTGCAGCTCCCCCCCAACTTTGTGCAATTTCCGCCTGAAGACATACCCAAATCTAACAGCCTGTAGCTCAGGCACAGAACCAAGGATATGCAATTGAAAGAAAACACTCTGACGTTTGTGTAAATGTGAATTGAATGTAGGAGAATAACACACAATAGATCTGGTTTAGATAAAACAATAAAAATTAACATAAGTTTTTTATTTTTGTATCATCTTTAAAATGAACAAGATAAAACAAACATTCAGATAGGATGATGGACAATTTCAGTGAAAAATATAAGAGGGCAACAGTACTTGTGCAAAGTTTCAGAATGATAATTTCCAAAATGAGTGTGCTACATGACATTTATCATGAAGTCACCCAGGTGTCCCACACAAGTCGCCCAAATGTACCCAAGTGGCCAAATTGGTGAAGATATACATTTTGAAACAAATAACTATATACAAAATACCACAATGGTATTCTAACACACACACCCCCTCCCAAAATTTGTTTTTTTAGAAAAATAAATGTAAAAAATAATATATATATAAAAATAATAATTATTGATTAAAAAATATGAAGAAAAAAAATATATACATTTACAAAATAACATGGGTAACTATTTACACACTTTCAATATTTGGAAGACCCTCAGTCCTCTATCAAATCAAATCTATTTATATAGCCCCAGCCTAAAACCACAAACAGCAAGCAATGCAGGTGTAGAAGCACGGTGGCTAGGAAAAACTCCCTAGAGGGGCAACAACCTAGGAAGAAACCTAGAGGAACCAGGCTATGAGGGGTGGCCAGTCCTCTTCTGGCTGTGCCAGGTGGAGATCAGTGGTTGTAGAGGGTGCAACAGGACAGCACCTCAAGAGTAAAAATGAACAGTTTAGGGTTCCATAGCCGCAGGCAGAATAGTTGAAACTGGAACAGCGGCAAGGCCAGGTGGACTGGGGACAGCAAGGAGTCATCATGCCAGGTAGTCCTGACGCATGGTCCTAGGGCTCAGGTCCTCCGAGAGAAAGAGAGAATTAGAGAGCATACTTAAATTCACACAGGACACCGGATAAGACTCCCATTCGGAGTCAGTGTCACTGTGAAAGAAAATGTTCAGTTAGAATAGTTTCACATAGGAGCCCTGTATCAACAGGTATAATAAACAGATATATGTATAGAGAGTTGAAGGTTGAATATATTATATTATTATTACCTGCTAGATCTACTGTTTATTTTATATTATGACATTTCAGCTAGATCTACTGTCTCTATATTATGACAGACCAGCTAGATCTACTGTCTCCATTTCACTTTGGCCATTGATGTGGTCCTGCCCTCTGCTCAACAGCCTCAAATAGGCTATTTCATATGGGTTGGGGGGTGGGGCGGCAGACACAAGCATCTCACATTTCATGACATTAAATGTTTATATATTGCTTCTAAAATAAATAAATAAATCACAATATTTTACATTATTAATTTCAAACAAGGGCATTAGCTTGATAAGAACTTACCAGTCCAAAACGATGTCCTCTCCCGTTCAAAAAATATTCTTCCACAATCGCTAAATGAAGCGTCCTACAACAATCTCTGTCTCACCTTCCCAATCAATTTATTCTAAAGTTGTCTGTATATCTAGACTTGACTTAGTCACCATAATGATTGATATATATAAACAGCTGAATCTGCGCGTTCACCAAACAATGCAATGCGTAATGTGTTTCTCCTTCCGGTAAGAAAATGCAATAGCGCATGACTCTCGTTACGTTGGAGCTTACTACATGGGTTGGTCTTGCAACACATAAACATGGCGTATTGCCGTTTAGCTCAGCTCATTGGCTATCTACCCAGCTAGATTTCAAGACGATCAGTGGTCATTGGGTTAAAAGACAGTCAATCAACGAAACATCGGGCAAATCATTGGTGCACAATGATGTCATTACTTGTCTTCAAATCGGTTTCTTTCAGTCAATACGTCCCGCGAAATGGCCCATCAGGTTTGATTGTGTTATTAACAAACCAGTTGATTGCAGTGAAACCAAACATGACTGGAGAAGTCACGTTCTGTATGGGTGATTTACGATGGAATGAGTCATTGAAAATGGAATGAGACGGAATTCACTACACAAGCGGTTCACAAAATGCTTCGTGTTAGGCTATAAAAACTGATTTTATCAAACAAAAGATCATTCATTGTGTAACAATGAGCATTGGAATTGCAAACAGATGAAGATCGTCAAAGGTAAACTATTTATTTTATTGCAGTTTGTGATTTGCAGTTTGACTTTTTATGTAGCGATCACCATATGTTATGGAATTTCAGCCCGCTAGCGGGTTCCGTGCGCAGAGAGGTTAATGCAAGTGTAGCAAAATGCTTGTGCTTCTAGTTCCGGCAGTGCAGTAATATCTAACAATTTCCCAACAACTACATAGTACTCACAAGTCTAAAGGGGTGAATGAGAATATAAATATGTGGATGGCCGAGCAGCATAGGCAAGGTGAAATAATGGTGTTATATGCATATCACGAATGTATGATATGTAAACATTATTAAAGTGGCTTTATATAAAATGGCATTGTTTAAAGTGACTAGTGATCCATTTAAGGTGGCCAGTGATTGGGTCTCAATGTAGGCAGCAGCCTCTGAGTTAGTGACTGCTGCAAGGTCTGATGGCCTTGAGATAGAAGCTGTTTTTCAGTCTCTCAGTCCCAGCTTTGATGCACCTGTACTGACCTCGCCTTCTGGATGGAGGGCAGATAATTTGCCCACGGTGATGCTTTGTGCAGACCGCACAAGAGCCTTGCGGTTGAGGGCGGCGCAGTTGTCGTACCAGGCTGTGAAGCAGCCCGACAGGATGCTCTCGATTTGTGCATCTGTAAAAGTTTGAGTGTTTTAGGTGACAATCCAAATTTCTTCAGCCTCCTGAGGTTGAAGAGGCGCTGTTGCGCCTTCACCACACTGTATGTGTGGGTGGACAATTTCAGTTTGTCCGTGATGTGTACACAGAGGAACTTAACTATCCACCTTCAACACTGCTGTCCCTCGGGTGTGAATAGGGGGGTGCTCCCTCTGCTCTTTCCTGAAGTCCACTATCATCTCCTTTTGTTTTCTTGACGTTGAGTGAGAGGTTGTTTTCCTGACACCACACTCCGTGTGCCCTCATCTCCTGTCTGTAGGCTGTCTCATTGTTGCTAATCAAGCCCTCTACTGTTGTCTGCAAACTTGATGATTGAGTTGGAGGTGTTCATGGCCATGCAGTCGTGGGTGAACTGGGAGTACAGGAGGGGGCTGAGCACGCACTCTTGTGAGGCCCCAAAGTTGAGGGTCAGCGATGTGCAGATGTTGTTTCCTACCATCACCACCTGGGGACAGCCCGCCAAAGTCCAGGACCCAATTGCGCAGGGCGGGGTTGAGACCCAGGGCCTCCAGCTTGATGACGAACTTAGAGGGCACTATCGTGTTAAATGCTGAGCTGTAGTCGATGAACAGCATTCTTACATAGGTATTCCTCTTGTCCAGATGGGATAGTGCAGTGTGATGGCGATTTGCATCGTTTAGTTCAGTTATCTTTGCCTTCTTGGGTACAGGAACAATGGTGGCCATCTTGAAATGTGGGGACAGCAGACTGGGATAGGGAGTGCCTGAATATGTCCGTAAACACACCAGCCATGGTCTGTGCATGTTCTGAGGACGCGGCTAGGGATGCCGTCTGGGCCAGCAGCCTTGCGAGGGTTGACACTTTTAAACGTTTTACTCACGGAGGCCCCGGAGGAGGGAGGGGAGCAATCCTTGTTAGCGGGGCCGCGACGGTGGCACTGTATTATCCTCAAAGAGGGCGTTTAGTTTGTTTGGAAGCATGACATCTGTGTCCGTGACGTGGCTGGTTTTCTTTTTGTAGTCCGTGATTTCCTGTAGACCCTGCCACATATGTCTTGTGTCTGAATTGCGACCCCATTTTGTCCCTGTACCTGCATTTCGTTTGTTTGATTGCCTTGCAGAGGGAATAACTACACTGTTTATATTCAGCCATGTTCCCAGACCTCTTTCCATGGTTAAATGTGGTGGTTCACGCTTTCATTATTGCGCGAATGCCGGCATCCATCCACGGTTTCTGGTTAGGGTAGGTTTTAATAGTCACAGTGGGTACAACATCCCCAATGCACTTCCTTATAAACTGACTCACTGAGTCAGCGTATAGATCGATGTTGTTCTCTGAGGCTGACCGGAGCATATCCCAGTCCGCATGATCAAAACAATCTTGAAGCGTGGATTTCGATTAGTCAAACCAGCGTTGAATAGTTCTTGTCACTGGTACATCCTGTTTGAGTTTCTGCCTATAAGACGGTAGGCGCAAGATGGTGTCGTGGTCGGATTTACCGAAGGGTGGGTGGGTTAGGGCTTTGTATGCATCGCGGAAGTTAGAATAGCAGTGATTGAGTGTTACTCCCGCGAATACTGCAATCAGTATGCTGATTAGAATTTAGGTAGCCTTGTTTTCAAATTTGCTTTGTTAAAATCCCCAGCTACAACAAATGCAGCCTCAGGATATATGGTTTCCATTTTACAGAGTCCAGTGAAGTTTCTTGAGGGCCGTTTTGGCGTCTGCTTGAGGAGGAATGTACACATCTGTGATGATTACTGACGAGAATTCTCTTGGGAGGTAATATGGCTGGCATTTGATTGTAAGGAATTCTAGGTTGAGTGAGCAGAAGGACTTGAGTTTCTGTATGTTGATATGATTACACCATGAGTCATTAATCATGAGGCATACACCCCTGCCCTTCCTCTTCCCAGAGAGGTGTGTGTCTCTGTTGGTGCAATGCATGGATAAGTCTGGTGGCTGAACCGATTCTGACAACATATCCTGAGAGAGCCATATTTCAATCTCTGTTTCTCTGGATGGCAACCCTTGCTCTAATTTCGTCTACCTTGTTGTCAAGAGATTGGACATTGGTGTGTAGTATACTCTGGAGTGGTGGGAGATGTGCACGTCTATGGAGCCTAACCAGGAGGCCGCTCCATCTGCCCCTTCTGCGGCACCGTTGTTTTGGGTCGGCTTCTGGGATTAGATCCATTGTCCTGGGTGGTGGTCCAAACGGGATCCACTTCGGGAAAGTCGTAATTCCTGGTCGTTGTGTTGGTAAGTTAACGTCATTCTTATATCCAATAGGTAATCCCGGCTGTATGTAATGAGACTTAAGATTTCCTGGGGTAACAAGGTAAGAAAATAATACATAAAAAACAAAATACAGCATAGTTTCTTCAGGACTCGAAGCGACCATCTCTTTTGGCGCCATCTTTCATGTGGTGCGTGCCCCTGGCTATTTGTAAAAATAAATAAAAAGGTGCTGTCTGGTGTGCTTAATATAAGGAATTTGACATGATTTATACTTTTCATACTTAAGTGTATTTTAGCAATTAGGTTTACTTTTGATACTTCAGTATATTTAAAACCAAAGACTTTTACTCAAGTAGGATTTTACTGGGTGACTTTTACTTGAGTCATTTTCTATTAACCTGTAGTGACACCCCATCCCGTGAACGGGACCGTTGTCATCATCTGACACCAATTAGCATAACGCAATGTGGCCGCCTATGGCTATTCTTCAACAGAAATGCGTAAAACTACGTCACAATGCTGTAGACACCTTGGGGAATACGTAGAAAGCGTAAGCTCGTTGATGGTACATTCACCGCTGAATAGGGAGTCATTGGAACGCAGCGCTTTCAAAACCTGGGGCACTTCCGGATTGGATTTTTCTCAGGCTTTTGCCTGCAACATCAGTTCTGTTATACTCACAGACAATATCTTTACAGTTTTGGAAACGTTGGAGTGTTTTCTATCCAAAGCTGTCAATTATATGCATAGTCTAGCATCTTTTCCTGACTAAATATCCCGTTTAAAACGGAAACGTTTTTTTCTTCCAAAAATGAAAATACTGCCCCCTAACACCAAGAGGTTAAAGATATCTTTACTTTTTTAAGTATGACAATTGGGTACTTTTTCCACAACTGTTCATAACTTTAAATTGTCTTAATTTAACTTTGATTTAATGATATTTCAGTTAGTAGTATTAGGTTTTTACTAGTTTGGTTCGCAACAGCAAGGGGGACTTCTTTTCTGGCCACTTATGCATGCGTCCTTTCAGTCTTACAACGCTTTGCTCAGCTGTAAGGTTTGTTCAAATTTCTCATTAGAAGAAACAATAGCAAGATATAAAATCTCTCTCTCATTACCTTAGGCCTCCCATGTTTTGGGGTTATTCAAAAACAACTTAACTTTCTGAACCTAGAACTCTGTTAGATTCATTAGTTTGATCAAGAAATATCGCGGCAGCAGAAATGTAGCATGCATTCAACTGAAAGAGTGGCTTAATAGGCCAAGTTGTATATCAAATGGAGAGAATATCAAATTTGGGCTTCTGTAACGAGACACAGGTGTGTTCTCTTTAAAACAATATATAAAAAACTGTATTTTGGCCCAGATCATCTGACATTCGAGAGAGAAAAATATATATATATACAGTGCATTCAGAAAGTATTCAGACCCCTTGACTTTTTCCACATTTTGTTATGTTACAGCCTTATTCAAAAAATAAAAATAATAATCCTTGTCAATCTACACAACACCCAATAATGACAAAGCAAAAATAGTTAAAAAATAAAAATTGTGCAAATTAAAAATAAATCATTCATCATGTTCAGGGCTGACCTAGAAACCAGCTGAAATGAAGGGCACAAGGATGGCATGCCCCCACACTTAGTTAACTCTCTACTCTTAAATACCCCTGCAATGGACTTTTTTGTTGTGAAATCTAATATTTTCCTCATACTCTGCTATATGGATGTCGCATGGATCTGTTTTATATATTTTATATTGACCTGTGTTAGTAGTTAGCACCTCATAGTTATTGCATTACAAGTGATTGCATTAAAACAACAAATTGAACACTGAAGAAAAGCATTCACAAAAAGTATACACCATTACACCTGTATTTCCAAAATGTCTTTCTATCCACCAAACCCGTTGTGTATTCCTCTGCTTGGCTGCTTGCATTGCCATGCGGGATGTTGAAATGGATCCGGACTGGAATAGCTGTTATTTTATGAGGTGACAGAGCCTGCTGACCTTCTCCTCCAGCCATGGCCTCCAGGGCCAAAGGGCGTGTGTGTCATGGAGTCAAAGGTGACCTAGAGGAGTTCAGTTAACTGGGCTGTAACCAAGTCCACATGCAGGTTACATGGGAATTACTACCCACACTATAAGCCACACAGATGTTACTCTAGTCTACAGCAGGTGGCAGACTTTCACACAGACGGCAGGAGAAGAAATTAAGGAATGTAATTGTAGGGAAATCAGTCAGCGCTATTGCCACGTCTTTTTTTTTTTTTACACTACTCTCAATAATGCCTGCTTCTGTTGGACATGCAATGGCAAGAAGTGGTTTCCCTCCCTTCTTCTTTTCTTCTTTGTAATCACTTGGCAGTGAATATTTATCTAGCAGCAGTCAAGCAGAACCCATTAGCTTTCTGTAGCGACGCCAAGAGAGCCAAACCTTGCCTTCAGCGCCTCACCAGGTGCCTACTTGGCACAGTGACCTGGATCATGACATGCAGGGGGAGAGTGGACGATCCACTGGTTTTGAGTTAGACCGGTGTTCAAATGCTATTTGAGTCTTTCAAATACTTGTTTGATCTAGCCCACCTGTAGTGCCATGTGGATGGGTTTTGCTGTTTTGCAAGCTCAATAAAGCACAGAGTATTTGAACCCAGGTCTGGAGTCCAGTGGAGGACAGAAATTCTAGTAAGTTTGTTATCTAATTGGATTAGCCTATTGGATCATTGGATTGTAAAAGGTCAAACTGAACTGTAGGTAGGTGGGTTAGATGGCTTGCGGTAGATAAGTATTTTCTGTAAAGTTTGTTCTGTTTTTCTTTGCTCTCTTGGAGAGGAAACCAATTCTGACTTAATTGTACAAGAGTGTTTTCTGAAAGGGTTAAGTCCCCCCCCCCCCTCATTTGAGTTGAAGGTCATACCAAACTGAATTGTAGGTAGATGGGTAGGTTGAATAGCTAGCGGTAGATAGTAGTTGGGTATTTTCAAACGGTCTATTCTACTCCCTTTTCTCGTTGAAGGTTGTTAACCTCTCTAGGTTATGTGGGACGCTAGCGTCCCACCTGGCCAATATCCAGTGAGAATGCAGAGCACCAAATTCAAATACAGAAATACTCATTACAAAAATTCAGAAAATATACAACTATTTTACATAGGTTTAAAGACGAACTTCTTGTGAATCCAACCACGGTGTCAGATTAAAAAAAATACTTTACGGCGAAAGCATACCATAGCCCAGCAGACAAATCATTACAAACAGTAACCAGCCAAGTAGAAGAGTTACACAAGTCAAAAATAGAGATAAAAGTAATCACTTACCTTTGATGATCTTCATATGATTGCACTCAGAAGACATTAATTTATTCAATAAATGTTCCTTTTGTTCGATAAATTCTCGCTTTATATCTGAAAACCTCCCCTTTGTTTGATCGTTTTCTTCAGTAATCCACAGGCTCCAACGCAGTCACAACAGGCAGACAAAAAATCCAAATTGTATCCGTAAAGTTCATAGAAACATGTCAAACGATGTTTATATTCAATCCTCAGGTTGTTTTTAGCCAAAATAATCGCTAATATTTCAACCGGACAATAACGTTGTCAATATAAAAGGTAAACAAGAAAGGCACACTCTCGGTCTCACGCATGAAAAATCTCTGTGACACGCCAGGTTCCACTCATTCAGACTACTCTTACTCCCTAATTTTTCAGAATACAAGCCTGAAACAATTTCTAGAGACTGTTTACATCTAGTGGAAGGCATAGGAACTGCAATTTGAGTCCTAAATCAATGGATACTGTAATGGCATTGAATAGAAAAATAAAAACAAATATATAATCCAGCTTCCTGAATGGATTTTTCTCAGGTTTTCGCCTGCCAAATCAGTTCTCTTATACTCAGACATTATTTTAGCAGTTTTGGAAACTTTAGAATGTTTTCTATCCAAATCTACTAATTATATGCGTATCCTATCTTCTGGGCCTGAGTAGAAGGCAATTTAATTTGGGCACTCTTTTCATCCAAAATTCCAAATGCTGTCCCCTACCCTAGAGAAGTTAACAGTGTGTGTGTTTCAAAGATCTCTCTGATGCCCCATTTAAACTCCAGGTTAGGAAAAGGAAAAGATGATCTTGTGGTTGTCATTTCCTTACTCAAACAGCACTAGGGAACCAGTGAAAAGAAGGCGAGAGAGGGGAGAAATTAAAACTCAGACCAGGTCAGGGGGGGAAAACACAGTCTAAAAAAACTGGCAAACAGGGCTCCATTAAGATTTGGAGAACATCAGTGGTGTGGAAGCAGCACTGGAAGCACTTGAACAGAATGGGGAGAGAAGACAGGAATGCCATCATGGTGCCCAGATGGCCTCCAAAATAAACACACGTGATCCCTGACCCCACCAGGACTGCTCTAGTGTGGAGGAATAACTGTGGTACAGAAACCTTTTTAAATGGAGTTTCACAAGTGGTATTACCTGAATGTCTCCAAAAGGAACACAGATTTGTGTTGTTGCTAAATGTTTTCTGTTTTTTTGCTGAACATGACCCATGTCTACTTGGCCAAATGGTCTCTCTGATCTGTCTGTAGATCGAGCTCACCACTAATGTCTGTCTTCATGCATTCAAATTCATCCTTGTCCCTCTTCATGCTTTTTAAATAATCTACTTATCTTCTCTGCCTTTCTCCCTGTTTCTACTATTTCTCTCTTGTTCTCGTTCACTCTTGCTCGCTCTCCTTTTATCTTCTCTGCCTCATTCCCCCTCTGCCTCACCACTGAGTTTTGAAATTCCTTGGCCCCATCCAGTACCAGCATGGGATGTTTGGCTTGGCATAGCCAGACTTGTTCCAGCACAGTACTTTCGTGGAACAGGCAGAGGAGGGAGGTAGTCTGTGGTGTTCTGCGCCAGCAATGATAATAAAGAATGTTGCTCTATTCTCAATCACTCTGTGGGACTTGTCTTCAGACCTGTATCTGACCTAGGGGTTCTGCTATCTAGTATCTACTGCTTTTAGTGAATAAATTCTAAACTATTACTGGTAAATATGTATGTAATGTATGCTTATGTGTTAAGAACATTCACTATGTGGATATACTTTACCAGTCAAGTTTGGACACACCTAGTCATTCTAGGATTTTTTTTTTGTTTGACTATTTTCTACATTGTAGAATAATATTGAAGACATCAAAACTATGAAAAAACACATATTGAATCATGTATTAACCAAAAAATTGCATTTCAATTAACAAGTGTGCCTTATTTAAAGTTAATTTGTGGAATTTCTTTCCTTAATGCATTTGAGCCATTCAGTTGTGTTGTGACAAGGTATGGTTGGTATACAGACAATATAACCCTATTTGGTACAATACCAAGTTCTTATTATGACAAGAACAGCTCAAATAAGCAAAGAGAAATGATAGTCCATTACTTAAGGCATGAAGTTCAGTCAATCTGGAAAATGTCAAGAACTTTGAACAAATCTTCAAGATCAGTCGCAAAAACCATCAAACTGTCTCTCATGAGGACCGCCACAGGAAAGGAAGACCCAGCGTTACTTCTGCTGCAGAGGAGAAGTTCATTAGAGTTACCAGCCTCAGAAATTGGCAAGTAACTGCACCTCAGATTGCAGCTCACAGAGTTCAGGTAACAAACACATCAACTGTTCAGAGGAGACTGTGTGAATCAGGCCTTCATGGTCAAATTGCTGCAAAGAAAACACTACTAAAAAACACCAGTAAGAAGAAGAAAAGACTTGCTTGGGCCAAGAAACACTAGCAATGGACATTAGACTGGTGGAAATCTGTCCTTTGGCCTGATTAGTCCAAATGTGAGGTGTTTGCGTTCAACTGCTGAGTCTTTGTGAGATGCAAAGTAGGTGAACGGATGCTCTTTGCATGTGTGGTTCCCACCATGAAGCATGGAGGTGGTGTGGGGGTGCTTTGCCGGCGACACTCAGTGATTTATTCAGAATTCAAGGCACGCTTAACCAGCATGGCTACCACAGCATTCTGCAGAAAACGCCATCCCATGTGGTGTGCGCTTCGTCCAACTATCATTTGTTTTTCAACAGGACAATGACCCAACACACCTCCAGGATGTGTAAAGGCTATTTGACCAAGAAGAGTGATGGAATTCTGCATCAGATGACCTCAACCCAATTGAGATGGTTTGGGATGAGTTGGACCGCAGAGTGAAGGAAAAGCAACCAACAAGTGCTCTGCTTAAATTGGAACTCCTTCAAGACTGTTGGAAAAGCATTCCAGGTGAAGCTACTTGAGAGAATGCAACGAATGTACAAAGCTGTCATCAAGGCAAAGGGTTGCTACTTTGAAGAATCAAAAATATTACATAATTTTGATTTAACACTTTTTTTGTTTACTACATGATTCCATATCTGTTATTTTGTAGTTTTGATGTCTTCACTATAATTCTACAATGTACAAAATTGTAAAAAAAATAAATAAATAACGAAAACCCTTTGAACGAGTAGGTGAATGAGTAACTTTTGACTGATCCTGTATATAATTGTGTACTTAATATTTTTATACAAAATGCAACATTAAGATCCTTTTCATCATTGGTGGATCCGCCAAAAGCTTTATATTGATTGGTGGCTGCAAAAGTAAATCTTGGTTTGTATAGTATCTGCATTCTTGCTGTAAGCTAATGTGATTACTAATTGTCATGGGCAATCATAATGACTTGAATGATTGCGTATATGAACTCTGATTTTTCTAAGATGGGTTGGGGTGGTTGTGGGTTCAGGACACCCTATCACTCACCCCCATCTTTCACTGTAATTCTCTTCATTTAGTTGTCATGTGAGGCCTTTTGATTTTCTACACCAGCTGAATCCAGGGGGAACAATCACATGTATTGTACTTATGGTCTGTGTGTGTGTGGCATGATCCTGTGGACACCCTCTCCATGTGAAGATCATCAAAGGAAGCCATAGTCATCTTATTGACACTGGGTGCATGACCAGGCTGTTAAACTCCACTCCTGGTTCCCTTTCTTTTCTTATTTGGTTAGCTTTGAGGATATTGGACTGCCTGGTAAATGGGGGAATAACCCTAGGGCTGTTAGGCTAGCTCGTCACATTATGACATAGTACTGTTGTTCAGTTTGTGGGACAGTCTGTCTGTTCTCTCTTTAGTCTGAAGAATTAAGCAGCAGACCACTCAGTGAACTTTTAGCAGGCTTCTGAATGTGTAAGGGGTCAGACATTGAGTTTGGGTGATTGCTGCAACAGTAAAGAGATTTAACTGCAGTTTGATTTGTGGCTTCGCTTGGCTGGAGAGTGCATTAATAGGCCATGACATGGTATATCATATCTGAAATAAACCGTAGGTCGTTCTAAGATTCATGCTGTGATTTGTAGGTCCGTCAGTTTATTGCTTTGTGAATGGTAATGAAGATATTGAGAACAAATGCTTGAATCCAATTCAAGTCTTTAATTTACATCCCAATGGAAGGATTGTGCTCAGCTGAAACACTATGCCAGACAAGTTTTACACCTCCTACTGTCAACTTGCACGTGTTCATTGGTCTCATTCTCATTGGTCAAGTGCAAAAACACCTATACCGACTCATTGGTCATTTACATTTAACACTGGTCAACATGGCAACATATGGCTTCTAGATAATACTGAATATTGTGTATGCATTGGTACATCTGATCTTCTTAGTTCTCTGTGAGACGTGCAAAGCGGACCATACCTTCCCGAGAAGTTAACTAGTCACACAGGCAATGTGTAGGAGAAAGGTGTTTTAGCCATGTTACAGAAATACACATGTATTGAAACATAATCAGTTCCCATCATTTGGTATTTTTTACGGTGTTACTTATTTTTCATCCTGAATCCTTTTCTTTCCTAAAGGGTGTTGTTCTAGCGCACCACTATTATGTTGCCTTAAAAGGAAAGTGGGTCATGGCGAGCTGTTTTAGCTGTGTGCCTCATTAACCTCACTCACTCGGTCACTAAATAGGAATTCAAACATGGCCAGACTTTTAAAACTAGACATTAATGAGCAGTGGGCTGCCTTTTTGTAAACTTTCTGGCCCAGATTGAACTGCGTCATCATGATGAACTTGAATAGACGAGAGTGCTCTCTGTCTGGCATCATGAGAGATTAGAGAATCTCCCTATTTGATGACTCTGGTGAAGAGTTGCCATGTATACATTTTAAAAATAGTAATTTAAAAAATGTATTTTTTCTCTAGCAAATAACACGATCCTCACAAGAAGAAAAGTCAGACGATAAACCTGAAGAGGACAAGTTGGAGAAGTCAGAGAAAAAAGAGGACGAGCAGAATAAGGAAGAGGAAGAGAAAGATGAAAAGGAGGACTCCAGGTGAGTTTTGAATAGCTCTGTGTGCGTATACACTTTTGCATGGGTTTCCCACAGGTACAGCTTTTAGTCCTGGATATAGTCACCCTCTGGCCCGATCCACCTCTGAGAATCTGAACCTCCCAGTAAATGTTTACCTTCAGTTGAGGTGACAGGAATTCTGGAGCCCTCATAGATGTGTTGTAAATCAGGCCATAGTGGCAGAGAACCACTGCCCTTCTCTGGGGTGATGGCCAGGCTGACCTCACCACCCGACTGCTTTCAATGTTCCATCGATTACTCCTGTCCTCTCTCCTTCGGATGTTCTACTCTAGTTAATTTTGAGATCAAGGGTTTAGAAGAATTGAGGAAAAGCTAAATGAAAAAGAGCTACTGACTCTTAAGAGTCAGCTGGATCAGTGGGCAGCAGTTAGTCATGACTCGTGTCCTAACCAACCATCAAATGAGAAATGCAAGTGCCTGTCAATTCCACAATGGACATTTTCATAAACTGTACAAGCCTATTATTTGCATAGCTAAATGCTTAGGAAAATCTAAATAATAGTCCAATCTAAATAATAATAATAATAATAATTACAACAACAAAAAAACATTAATTTTTTTACAGGCACTTGCATTTCTCATTTGATGGTTGGTTAGGACATATGAGTCAACTGCTGCCCACTGATCCAGCTGGGTAAAAAGGCAGGGAGTTATCTGGCTAATGGATCAGAGTCCTGGGGTCAAGATGTCTGCCGGGCTCTCCTCTTTAAGAGTCAGTAGCTCTTTTTCATTTCGCTTTTCCTCAATTCTTCTAATCCCTTCTCCATCTCAAAATTAATTGGAGTTGAATAAAGAGTTGAGTTGAATAAAATAAAACAATCCCTTCTCTTGTGTCCTCCAGGGACATCGGAAAAGACAAAGACAAGTGTGACGGCGGGGAGGACGAGGACGGTAAGGAGCAGAGCACGCCACGTGGCAGGAAGACCGCCAACAGCCAGGGCCGACGCAAGGGAAGGATCACCACGCGCTCTATGGCCAATGAGGCTGCCTCTGTGGCTGCCGAGGAGCCACCGCCACCCGAGCCTCTCTTGCCCTCCGAGCCCCCTCAGCCTTCCAAACCTGAGCCTACTACCCAGAAGGCTGTGAGAGAGCCCACCAAATCTGCACCGGGTGAGCCCCCCATGGACCCTAACAGAGGAGGTAAGCACCTCAGCTATTCTATGCTTTTAGTAGCCCACTACCATCCCCTGGAAGAAGAAGAAAAATGTTTACCAAGATGCATAAAAAAAAATAGACTTTTATGCTTACTAAGGTGGTTTACTAGTTTTGTGGTTATGTTGTATTTGTGACACTGGGACTGAGTAGATAATAAGTCTCAACTCCTGTCAACTCGCGGTATTGCTCCTCAGCTATGGAGGTTTGAACAAGTGTGTGGGGAGTGAACTGTGGCTTCATAATTATCTTATGTGAGAGATCAACTGTTTTTTTCCTGGAAAGGCCCTGAAATATAATAGCATTGTGAGGATGCTTTTATAGGTCCCAGCTATAGAAGAGGATGGCACAACTTGCCTAAATAAGTCCCAATGGTCATACAGCTGAGCTGAAACACCTCTTGCTTCAAGAAAAACACCACATACTATATCATTAACCCCGGGTACCTTTACACACACGTGACAGGGTGGGCAGTTAACAACTGGAGTCAGTTCTATTCATTAGCTATATTTCTATCATGTCACCGCACTGAATAGGTCCCTGGTTCACCAGGTTCAGGTTGATTTTCTTTTTGATGTTTTGCTCCTCAACACAATGCCATAACAGACTGTCTCACTTCTGTAACCTAGCCAGGGGTTCAGTCTGTCTAGCCTATACCCTAGCCATCATCACAATGGCGATAGTGTGGTGTCTGGGGTGGACCTGTTGTCATGGCTCCTCACAGCTGTACCTCAGCCGAACCACTTAATTTGTCCTTGTGCTGCTCTGAGAGCTTCTTTTGATGTTTGTGTGAGGAACGTCAAGACAGTGCAGGCTCAGGTCTCTGACCAGAGCATTCAAGCAAACACAAAAGTGTTTTAGAAAGGTGAATTTAAGCTACATCCTTGTAAAGATTTGAATGGAATAATTGATTATCCATCTCAGAAAGGTGAATATCCATCCAAGGATGTAAAATCAAGATGTATTATTTTAAGTAATTTTGTCTTTATGGCTAATTTCTGTATTGACCAAAACCTACATGTTGTGCTGTCCTTTTTTAAGTCAGACTGGGAAATAAGGTGCAGTTTGTCAACCCCTTGTCCCCTCTTGGCCCTGGTGCGTCAGGGATTTGCATATGACCATTTTAAGTTCAATCTTCTGAAATGACTGACTGCTGAGCAGACTGCTTGTCTCCTCTCTTCTCCTCTGCTGATTCACAGCCTCCATGCTGGTTTTGTGTGTGTTAGGCTTGGGCGGTATCCAGATAGTCATACCTTTATCTTTTGCCATCCCGGGATATTTGGTAATACCACCACTGAACACAAAGGAGTGCTATTTTCAAACCCCACTGAGCCTTTGAAATCCAAAGGTTAGCCTTTAACAAGTACATGTAAAATCCCATAGAGAATGCTAACGAGCATATTGCAAACATTTTATATGGTTTCTGACTGAAATTATTTGCAGGACAGACATCCCAGCTCAAAGTTATACAAGTAACAAAAAAATGTTACTCATAGTTTGCTGCAGGCACAAAACAAATATTAGACAGCAAGGCTCTAGAATCCAGGAGGGGATGATTGTGACCAAAAAGGTTAATTTTGGACTCATTGGTTCAGAGAATGGACTTCCAGAAACCTTCAGGTTTGTCCAGGTGGTCTCTGGCAAAGTTAAGATGGTCATTTTGATTATTTTTTTGACAGCAGAGGCTTCTTCCTAGCAACCCTCCCATGAATTGCATTTCGGTTCAAATCTAATTTTATTTTTCACATGCGCCAAATACAACAGGTGTAGTAGACAAGCCCTTAACCAAAATTCAAAAGGCACTTGCACATGCGAGCAATCTTTTTTGCAGGTGCATGGTAACAGTTGAACAAGATGAAGGAAAAAGCCCTTAACCAACAAAGCAGTTAAGAAAATACCTTTAAAAATAAGTAAGATAAGAATATCAAATAATTAAAGAGCAGCAGTAAATAACAATAGCGGGCTATATACAGGGGGTACCGGTACAGAGTCAATGAGCGGGGACACCGGTGTCGAGGTAATTGAGGTAATTATGTACATGTAGGTGGAGTTATTAAAGTGGCTATGCATAGATAATAACAGAGTAGCAGCATCGTGTTTGTGTGGTGGGGGGGGAAGAGACAATGTAAATAGTCTCGATAGCCATTTGATTAGCTGTTCAGGAGTCTTATGGCTTGGGGGTAGAAGCTGTTTAGAAGCCTCTTGGACCTAGACTCGGCGCTCCGGTACCACTTGCCTTGCGGTAGCAGAGAGAACACTCTATGACTAGCGTGGCTGGAGTCTTTGACAATTTTTAGGGCCTTCCTCTGACACCGTCTGGTATAGAGGTCCTGGATGGCAGGAAGCTTGGCCCCAGTGATGTACTGGGCCGTGCGCACTACCCTCTGTAGTGCCTTGCGTTCGGAGTCCGAGCAGTTGCCATACCAGGCAGTGATGCAACTCGTCAGGATGCTCTCGATGGTGCAGCTGTAGAACTTTTTGAGGATCTGAGGACCCATGCCAAATGTTTTCAGTCTCCTGAGGGCGAATAGATTTTGTCGTGTCCTCTTCACGACTGTCTTGGTGTGCTTGGACCATGTTAGTTTGTTGGTGAATTAGACGCCAAGGAACTTGAAGCTCTCAATCTGCTCCACTCCAGCCCCGTCGATGAGAATGAGGGCGTACTCAGTCCTTCTTTTCCTGTAGTCCACAATCATCTCCTTTTGACTTGATCACGTTGAGGGCGAGGTTGTTGACCTTGCACCACTGTTGACGTTGAGACTGGTGTTTTGCAGGTACTATTTAATGACGCTCCCAGTTGAGGACTTGTGAGGCGTCTGTTTCTCAAACTAGGCACTCTAATGTACTTGTCCTCTTTCTCAGTTGTGCACCGGGGCCTCCCACACTTTCTATTCTGGTTAGAGCCAGTTTGCGCTGTTCTGTGAAGGTAGTAGTACGAGATCTTCAGTTTTTGGGCATTTTCTCGCATGGACTATCCTTTATTTCCCAGAACAAGAATAGACTGTTTCAGAAGGTCTTTGTTTCTGGACATTTTGAGCCTGTAATCGAACCCACAAATGCTGACGCTCCAGATACTCAACTACACTAAAGAAGGACAGTTTTATTGCTTCTTTAATCAGAACAACAGTTTTCAGCTGTGCTAACATAATTGCAAAAGCGTTTTCTAATGACCAATTAGTCTTTTAAAATGGTAAACTTGGATTAGCTGCAGCAAGAGGCCTGCAAATCTCTAGATGTTATGTTTGGGTTTGCCTGATTTTATTTATTTTCTTTTGGCTCTTGGGGATATTTTGGGAAGGTGTCCACTTCTAGGCCGAGTTGCTGTCATGTTATATGCTCTCCATTTGTAAATTATTTTATAGCCTTCCCCAGACTGATGTGCTCTCAGTACCCTCGTCCTGATGTCCTCTGAGATCTCCTATCCTCTCTGCATGGTGTGGTTTGTATTCACCTGGATGGGTAACACCAAACTGACCAGGTTTCTGATCTGTATTTATCAGAGTCCTGCCCAAACTCATTCCTAACGATCTATCCTTTGATTGGTTCATTTGGTACCCAATTATTTACCCACCCGATTTTACTTACCTACTTGATTTAACCAATGCAACTTGGGGTTCACTTATTTTTGCACCTGCACTAATTCCTTTTAATTTTGTTTTTCTGCTACATGCATGATTTCCTCTACACAAACGTGGTATTGGTAAATATAAACCTGCAATGTCAGATCACAAAGACTGGTTCTGATTAAATCAAGATTTCATGGTAAAAAAACTAATCTGTAATTGCTCAAGGGGTTCACATACTTTCAAGCAGCACTGTACGGTATACTGCCCAAGCCTAGTGTTTGTGTTTTAAAACCCAGTTTGATCTCATTCAGAGTCTCACCAGTCCTATGGGCCGGGTCAAAAGCAGTCCATTGTATAGGGTCAGTCCAAAATGGCCCCCTATCTCTTCAAAGAGCCAGCCGAGATTAATGACCTGCCCACCTCCCTGGATCTTAAAAGCCATGGTGGGGTCATGAGGGAATGGCATTCAGATTAGGCAAACATATTGAACGGGACAGGAGCAGTGATTCAGTAAACATTTGAGTAGATTTAAGTCTGTGTGGTCCTAGACCGTTCGCTAGGAGCCGTCTAAACCGTAAGAATGTATCTCCTCAGTAAAAATGTTTTGTGTAAATGTCGGGTTCGTACTGCAGCTATATTGGTCCAAATGTTTACACAATCTCTATGGGTCCAGTGGAATAGGGTGGGCCAGGGTTCACTCTCTCTCAGCCCCAGCCTCCATCAGCATGTGTGTGTGTGTGTGTGTGTGTGTGGTTAATGGTTGTTGCATTGTAGCAGCGATATGAGTGGTAAATCTGTTGGCTGTTCTCTCTGTCTGTTTTGTCTCTGTCCAAGGCCGTTTCCCAAAGAGGGGGATGTTGGGAGGCCCGTCTCTACTCCGCTGTTTAGAGCCAGATCAGGTGACACGGACCCTCCCCTTGGGGAGGGAGAGGGAGGAGGGGGTTGGGAGGGAGAGAGAGAGAGCGAGCGAAGGGAAATAGAAGGAGGGAGCATGAGAGAGCACGAGAGAAAGGGAGTGTAAGAGAGAGCGTGAGGGGTAGGTCTCGGCAGCGAGCCACAGAATGTAAACTGATTATTAGATTAGCAGCCATGAGAAGCAAGACGGCTGAGAAGCGGAACGAGCTTGGTACTGTACTTTCTCTCTCTGTGGGCTGATTATGAAGGTTTCTGTTCTCTCTCTGTGACTTAAGCTTCTGCTGCGAACGGAGAAACCGGAGAGACTTCTCGCTGGACCGAGGAGGAGATGGAGGTTGCCAAAAAAGGTAGTGTTTTTGTTTTATTTCTCTATCTACTGTTTCTCTCACCCCTCTCTCTACTCGAAATGTGTATTTATTATTGATCCCCATTACTTCCTGCCAAGGCAGCAGCTACTCTTCCTGGGGTCCAGCAAAATTAAGGCAGTTATACAATTTTAAAAACATTACAATATATTCGCAACACATTAAGTGTGTGCCCTCAGGCCACTACTCTACTACCACATATCTACGACACAAAATCCATGTGTACGTGTGTGTATGTTATCTTATGCATGTGTTTGTGCTTGTCTCTTCACAGTCCCCGCTGTTCCATAAGGTGTATTTTTATCTGTTTAATACTGATTCTACTGCTTGCATGAGTTACTTGATGTGGAATAGAGTTCCAAGTATTTCTGGCTCTATGTAGTACTGTGCACCTCCCATAGTCTGTTCTGGACTTGGGGCTTGTGAAGAGGCCTCTGGTGGAATGTCTTGTGGGGTATGCATGGGTGTCCGAGCTGTGTGCCAGTAGTTCAAACAGACAGCTCAGTGCATTCAACATGTCAATACCTCTCACAAATACAAGTTTGCTCCAACATAAACTATCACTCTGACACTCGCCTGGCTGGGTGCATAACTGGTGGAGGCTTTTAGGGCGAAGCAAGACGGAGTGGTTTGAGCGAGGATACTTTTTCTGGTAGCTAACTGCAGTGGCTCTGTTCTGCGTGCCGCTCAAAACTGATCTATTAGGCCAAAGTATGAAGTAACAGAGCGTGACAGTTTGAGTTTCCCCTAAAGATCATATCTATTATTCACAAAAACAATTTGCCAGATCTCTGGATCTTTTAGGACTTTACCCCCCAAAAAATTATCTCCAAAACTTTTGAGAGGTGAGTCTTTCATTTCATGCAGTTACTGACAGTGGACACAACAGCGTTTCTGCCTTCGCCAGTTGCATCACTCAGTCCATGGGAGATTGACCCCATCGACCCATAGTTACCTTCCGGCCAGGCCAGTACTCCTCCATCTTTGTCAGTGTAGACTCTGGTGGACAATGGGAGAAAAAGGGAGAGGGCGAGACATGTCGGGTTTCCATTTTTTATCCTGGTGTTTTACCTAAAAGGCTCAGACTTTTCTGTTTCCATTTACGTGTACCAGCACCCGTGTCTCACTGGGCCATGGCGCCGGTGGACCTGCTCCTCCTTGGGGCCAATGCCAGGCCACTGGTACTTTTCAGCTGTCATTTCCATAATAATGGCTAACTGTGAACTTTAGCACCTTCTCACAAAGTAACGTTCTTGATAATTCAGAGGTTGTTGATTCTGCTCGCCCAAAGTTTTTAGTGTCACACTCCTGATGGAGAAACAATAACACTAGAGCTTACTTTAATAGACTGGCATTACTTTGGTGTGGGGTAAGTCTTCGGTGGAAGTGCAGCATGAGAGTGCCAATGGGGCTAAGCACATTGGACGGAAGAGTAAATAGAAGGATTAATGGGAATTAATTAAGGCTGTCTTGGGTGGGTTTGCGGGTTTGGAAATGATTTGGTCATGCCTCCCCCAACCCATGTACATTTTCCCGTACATAGACTTCAGTCGACAAACCTAGCCTATATATCCCAGGGAGTTACTACCTCTGCTGTGCATTTCTGTATTTTCTGTATTGCAGAATGCTGATGCCAGATACAGTATTCTGTTTTGCCATTGGTATCATTTGGTTGGTCATACATTCACAGCCAAAAGTGAATCACTGTAATCATACAGTGACTAGGGCTGTTAATTTAGAGTAGTCTGATTGAATTAACAGGGTCTAGCAGAGATGCCACTGATACCCAAGGTCTTAAATCTGAAGCTCCTCCAGACCAGACAGTACAGAGGGGGAGTTTTTAAAAGCTGACATGTTTGAAAGGAGCACTTTCATTCATTGGGCTGCCTAACAATAGTGTACATTAGATGCTGGCACAGTGTTCTGCGTAGTTTCACAACAGCCTTTTTATGTTTTGCCCACTGCTGGATGGGTCAGAGTTCCCCCCCTTGTCTTTTTTTCTCACATTCTCCCTATCTTCATGTAAGCTGTATGTAACAGGGCTTGTACATGTGAGAAGGAGGATAGGTGGTAGTGCTGTACTGGTCGTAGGCCTCATGACGAATATTAGGGATCAGTCCGTCTGAAAGCAGCATTAAGTCCTACACAATTTAATGCATATCAACAACAAAAACTTTTAGGAAAGACGCTGATATGATTACTTCTATTAATCTAAGAGATGGGTGAATATAGAATTCACAGTATTCACACATTTTCAAATCAACATGTATCACATGCTACGTAAACAACAGGTGTAGACTAACACTGACATGCTTACTTACGGGCCCTTCCCAGCAATGCAGGGGGGGGGGGGGGGGAGACACAGTAGAAAGAATAGCAAAGAACATTGAAAAATAACAACTTAAGGAACAAAAAGAAAAATAATAACACAAGGAATAAATGTAACTATGAGTAACGATAACTTGGCTATATACACGGCGTACCAAGTCGAAGTGCAGGGTTACGAGGTAGTTATGTACATGTACAGTGCATCCGGAAAGTATTCAGACCCTTTGACAATTTCCACATTTTGTTACGTTACTGCCTTATTCTAAAATGCATTAAATAAAAACTATTCCTCATCAATCTACACACAATACCCCATAATGACAAAGCTAAAACAGGTTTTTAGAAATGTTTGCACATTTATTAATAATGAAAAACAGATACATAAGTATTCAGACCCTTTGCTATGAGACTCTAAATTGAGCTCAAGTGCATCCTGTTTCCATTGATCATCCTTGAAATGTTTCTACAACTTGATTGGAGTCCACCTGTGGTAAATTTTAAATGTTTGCTGCATTGAAGGTCCCCAAGAACACAGTGGCCGCCATCATTCCTAAATGGAAGAAGTTTGGAAGCAGCCAGAGACTCTTCCTAGAGCTAGCTACTCGGCCAAACTGTGCAGTCGGGGGAGAAGGTCCTTGGTCAGGGAGATGACCAAGAACCCAATGGTCACTCTGACAGAGCTGTAGAGTTCCTCTGTGGAGATGGGAGAACCTACCAGAAGGAAAACCATCTCTGCAGCACTCCACCAGACGGAAGCCACTCTTCAGTAATAGGCACATGATCGACCGCTTGGAGTTTGCCGAAAGGCACCTAAAGGACTCAGACCATGAGAAACAAGAATCTCTGGTCTGATTAAACCAAGATTGAACTTTTTGGCTTGAATGCCAAGCGTCACGTCTGGAGGAAACCTGGGACCATCCCTACGGTGAAGCGTGGTGGCAGCATTAGGCTGTGGGGATGTTTTTCAGCGGCAGGGACTGGGAGTCTAAGTCAGGATCGAGGGAAAGATGAACAGAGATCCTTGATGAAAATCTGCTCCAGAGCTCAGGACCTCAGACTGAGGTGAAGGTTCACCTTCCAACAGGACAATAACCATAAGCACACAGCCAAGACAACACAGGAGTGGCTTTGGGACATGTCTCTGAATGTCCTTGAGTAACCCAGCCAGAGCCCGTAATTGAACCCAATCTAACATCTCTGGAGAGACCTGAAAATAGTTGTGCAGCGACACTCTCCATCTAACCTGAAAGATCTTAAGAGGATCTGCAGAAAGGAATGGAAGAAAATTCCCAAATACAGGTGTGCCAAGCTTGTAGCGTCATAACAAGAAGACTTGAGGCTGTAATTGCTACCGAAGGTACTTCAACAAAGTAGTGCGTAAAGAATGTGAATGCTTATGTTAATGTGATATTTTATAATTAAATTTGCAAATAATTTAAAAAATCTGTTTTTGCTTTGTCATTATGGGGTATTGTGTGTAGATTATTGAAGGGGAAAAACAATGGATTCGATTTTAGAATAAGGCTGTAATGTTATAACACCTTTGAAAAAGTCAAGGGGTCTAAACGGGATAGATAAACTGTAACAGCAGCGTATGTGATGAGTCAAAAGAGATTAGTGCAAAAAGGGTCATTGCAGGTATTCCGAGTAGCTATTGGTTAACTATTTAACTAACCATTTTAGCAGCCTTATAGCTTGTGGGTAGAAGATCTTCAGGGTCCTGTTGGTTCCAGATTTGGTGCATCGGTACCGATTGCCTTGTGGTAGCACAGAGAATAGTTTGACTTTGGTGGCTGGTGTCTTTGATAATTTGGGGGGGAGAATGGATAATGTCCATGTTATATACTGTAGGTGTTTTCAGCGGTTTTCTGGCCAACACTAAATAGGGCAACTAGACCACCATTATCATTTTGAAGTGATTACTACTACAAAAAAAATATCTAATCATAAGACTATTTACAAGTGACTCAAACCCGACGCTAAATGTTCTGTCCGGTGTCTTCTGTCTTATTAGTTCAGATGGCGTTGTAATGGACCTTTGTCCTTTTCTGGGTTCCAGTCTGAGGTGATTTGTCAAAGTGCCGGTGTCCTTTAGCTCAGAAATGCAGTGGATGAAGGGGGAGGGAGGTTGGAGAGAGACCCTAATGTCAAAGGTAATCAATCGGCTGTCGATCTTCCAGTCCACTGCACCTCTCTGTAAGCGTAGTCTGTCGTAAACAGTTTGAGACTCCATTAAAGCTAATTGTTGGATTAGATGAGTGCTTTTGGCCTGCAGGGTTTTACCAGGTGAGATGGTGTCAATCTGTAGTACGTTAATATTCAATGAATATGCTTGATCTGGGCCTGTTTTAGGTTCAGATCCCAACCCAGTCTCCCTCTCTCTCCTCTGCCAGGGCTTGTCGAGCACGGGCGCAACTGGCCAGCCATTGCCAAGATGGTGGGCACCAAGAGCGAGGCTCAGTGCAAGAACTTCTACTTCAACTACAAGAGACGGCACAACCTGGACAACTTGCTCCAGCAGCACAAGCAGGTACGGCAACGCTCAATACAATTAATTACCAGGGTTGTGTTCATATGAGCACATAAAAAATGTAAATATAATGGCAATAAAAGAGTATACCTTATCATCCAGGCAGTCCCTACCAGTTTCAGTTAATTTTCTCAGTTTAGTGCTTAATAACATTGTTCAGGTACAATGTGAAGAGTTTTATTTTCTTTAACGTCTATTAGAACTTGTATGTCTGTCACTATCTTTAATCGATTTTCTGTAATAATCAGAGGAGCAGTGAAGTTGATGTTTGTTCTATAACCTGTGTTTCTTCAGGACACACGGCGGGCACGGGGAGATCGAGACCCGTCTCAGAGCGAGAGCATGGCTTCAGCTGACGACGACCAAAACCCAGAGGATAGTGATGGTCAGTCAGAGAGATGTCGCACACCATCCATCTGTATATCCTCGCATTCAGACACACTTACACTGTCTGCACAGCACAAATACACAAACACAACCATTGTTAAGAATTGATTTTGATGATTATTTACTTACATTTGATCTGAGTGAATAAACGATGTAGTTGTGTGTGAATGAGAGATTTAGAGAAACGCCTCTATGGAAGAGTGAAGCGAAGTCTAAAAGAGTGAGTCCACTTCAGAAAGAGCCTCTTGAACTGTCTGTCTTCTGAGAATTTGATTTGAATTATGGCGAAAGAGCCCCGGTATTTTCTCTATACTGTCTGTAGTTTTAATGAGAGAGAAAAAAGGGATCAAATAGAAAGGGAGAAGGAGGGAAAAGCGAGAGATAAAAGATGTGAACTAATTCTGACTGCTGGGTCTGGGTTATGTAACTGTTCCTTGGCTTTGAAGAAAGCGTGCTGCATGGAACGCGGAGTGCTGCTCCACTCTTTTGATCCACCGGGCCTCCCCTGGTTTCTTTCTCTCTACCCCTCTCCCACTCTCTCCCCAACTCTCTGCTCTTTTCCCCATCACCTGGTCTCTTTCTCTTTCTCCTTCTCTGTGTCTCTTCTCTCCCCCCTCTCTCTCCCTCTCCACTTGCAGTCTTCTATCTCTCTCGGTCTTGCTCTCTCTCTCTCTCTCTCCACTCTTAAAGTTCTAAAATGTTGTCGTAACAGGGCCTGTTTTGAATATTTAAATCCCTTGCCCTGCAATGCTCTGCCATGTATGGGGATACGTTAATGCGTGTGAGTCCAGATTAAGTCTGGTACCTTTCCATTTCATCCTGTCCCTATGTGTCCTCATGAATTCAATGTCTCCCTTGGGTTTGTCACAAACCGATCACTCACCGACTGTTGCTCTTGGCCATCTCTTTCTCTCTCCCTCTTTCTTCTCCCCTTCTATCTCTCTTTCTTTCTCTTTTGGCGAGGAGCCCATCTCCCTCCAGCTTTTGGTTGTGGTTAAGCAAAGTGGCTGAGGTGAAGCAAATTGGTTTAGGGTTGAGCCTCTCACCTGACTGGGAGGAGGGAGGTAGTAGAGGCTTCCCCCTACCCTTGTAGCCTGCTAGTCTCTGTCTCTCTCTATCCCTCCTGCTGCCTTGCTGCCCCTCCTGATGACAACCAACTACAATCAGATATTTGTGAAGTTGTGTCTGGACTACAGAAGGTCATTCACTATATTATGTTGTTTTTGAAGCTCTCATTGACTCCCAAGGAAACTCAAACTGTCCTCAAGGTCTTGGTTGGTTGGTGTAACTGCCTGCTGATTGAGTGTCACGTGGTTGAGCAAAGGCAGTAATGCTGCTGGGAGGGGAGTGTTCAGTGTTCTAAAACCCTGCTTCTGTCAGAGGGGACACATTTAGATTATTTGTTTTTGGTCACATTATTTGGACAAACTCTTGTTTGATTTGATTCAGTTTGACCTGTGTTAGAGATTTATCTTGGCATCGACACATGGTTTTTTGATTCAATGTTCAGGTTTCTTCTTTCCATGGCAATAGTGCCAGACACAGGCAACATTGCATGCATCATTGGTTTGCAGAATATTTATGCATCGTCTGTGTTTTTATCTATACTGCATATTTTTATCCATAACATTTCTATCTGCTTGGATCATTATATGTGTCCCTCTCCTCAGGGTCACTTTCTATGTATGCCATACAGAGTGATTTAAGTGTGTCTCACCCATGTCTTTTCCTGTTCTGTGTGCCCATAAAGGTGGAGATAACAGCTCAGACACAGAGAGCGCCCCGTCCCCGTCGGACCCCTCCAAGGCCGGAGGGGATTCCCAGAGGGGAGACGGAGTTGGAGGGTCAGAGAACCAGTGGTCCAACAAGGGCCAGGCTAGCAATGTGAGGGTCCAGGAGCCCTCCTACGGGGAGCTGAGGGTCAAGTTGGAGAAGAGCCCAGAGGGAGAGGCCAGAGAGCCTGGCTCTCAGGAGGATGGGGAGAGGGCCCGGGTGGCCTACGAGGGCCATGGGCACCCCAAGAGCGAGCCCCAGGATGTGGACATGAAGCCTGGGGGGGCCGGGGAGGTGCAGGTGAAGGTGGAGCCTGACTCTGCCAAGGAGAAGGGGGAGCCAGAGAAGCAGAGGGAGGGGCACCACTCAGACAATGACTCCAGTGCCACCTGCAGCGCCGACGAAGATGTAGACGCTGAGCCCGAGAGACAGAGGTGGGTCAGGAAGGTGATGATCACAGTGATGGACTTAAAAAACACATTTGGACTTAAAAAACAAAGCTATTTGGGTGAAGCTAATGATCACTCAGCTGTTGATACTATCAGTATAGGGGATCAGATGAGGGCAAAATGTACCTAGATTAATTATTAAGGTGGTAAATGGTTGATATTATTAGTGGTAATTGAATCGTTCCATACAGGACTCCTTTATTGTAACTCCTTTGACCATTACCTCAACTCTTTCTGAACGGTGTGTCTCATCGTTCCTCTCCTCTCTACCCCTATCTCCTGTGACCTCAGGATTTTCTCTAGTATGGACAAGCCTTCGTTGCTCAGCCCTCCCGGCTCAGTGCTGATGTCCACGGCCAAGCAGGCCCACCTCAACATGCAGCAGCTCCAGCAGCGCGCCGCTACCATCCCGCCCATGGTCAGTCACTATAGCAACCCACACTTTTCTATGATCAGATATGCCCATTCGGCGAGGCAGGCACACGGAGGCAGGCAGCAGGGTGAAAGCATGTCTTGTTTAGACCAACCTCCCTGTCAAGTGAGTCCATCATCCCCAGCATTTTTCCAACCAACCTGTCAATCAATCAATTTGTTACCAATCATTAATCTTCTGTCATTCAATCAGTTGAGCAATGTGTCAGCATGGATTTAAATCAATCAAATTGTGCCCATCTTTTGTGTAATCAATCGTGCTAATGTACTGACACTGTCAAATTGTTTTCTGATGTAAATTTCTTTCCCTCCAATGGCCTTTTCTATGGTGCTTCTGTCTCTTCATTTCTTATGGAATGAAATCAGACAAACTGGATTGTTTAAGCACTATGTGCAAAACACGAACACTATCAAATCTGACAACTGTTTAGCTGATGTTTTACATTTGTCATCCAATAATGTCCATTATCTTTTCTCTGGGATGGTTTCAAGTCATGCCTTAGTACTTTGCGTTTAATTCTGACCCTGAAGTCCAACCAACATCTACTTTTCCTGTACTCTTACAAATGTAGATCGAGAAACTTCAGTGTTAGTGGGCAACGCATCAGCCGCTCGCTTCACTTGTACAGAGCTTGTGTCCCGCCCAGTCTTCCTCACATGGGGATCTCTCCTCGCCCCCTTCCTGTAGGTGGTTCCTTTTGGTCCTGGTGGAATTTCCATAGGAGCCCCCCTCAGCGGTTTTGCCATGTTCCAGCACCAGATCACGGCTGTGCACGAGTCGGCCCACGCCGAGGAGAAACAGAGGCAGGACCAGGCTGACCCCGAGCGCAGCAGACAACCCACCAACTGCCCTGGCTTCACCAACCACAGCCCCACCATAGTGGACAGGGAGGGTAAGAGAGAGTACATACAAACACACCGATATCCTCCCTCTGAGCCCCTACCTACCTGAGCCTCTCAACCAACAGCAGCCTATTTGTAGCCAATGCATTTTTCTGTCACGTTCGCTGTAGTTCACCGTCAAAAAAGGAAATATGAGAGGAGAGAGAGAGCAGGTTCAGACTGCCACTCTAAAATGTATTTCTGAGCCAGAACAAGATGTTAGCTGACCCCATTTCACCTCTGATGCCACCATGAAGCCTCTGATGGGGAAGGCTTGTTTTTCCTGAAATGCCTCTGGGGAAGAGAGGGATTCTGCAGTCAACTTTTGAAGGCGTGTGACTTGAGTGTGTCAGAGCAGGACACAGTCAGTGCCTCCCAGGCAGACAGACAGAGAAGCGGGTCCTATTTTGAACGGTAGAAGAGTCATTCAGCCTCAAAGGTTTTCGGGTAGTCTCGCAATACCATGTTTGAAGAAGCCTGCAAAATTGAAGTTCATGTTCGTGCATTACAGCAGCCTTCCATTTTTTTGTGAACTGCGAATCCATGTCAAGATGCTTCTCAATCATTTTTAGTTGATTTGGAATGAATAATCAAAATCAACAGCATGTGTCCTCAGAACTGAATTTCCTTAAATTGTGTTTCATCTTATGATTCTTTGTCTATTTGTGTGTATGTAATTTGTTGTGGCAGTGTTTTCATTCATGTGTCTCTGTTCTGTGTTGTGTTCTCCAGGTAAGCCCTTCCCCTACATGCCTTATGATATGAAGATGGCTCTGGAGCAGGAGGCCCAGTCTGGTCGGCCAGGCTCTCCCTACGGGCTCTCTCCCAGGGAGATGAGCAAGGCCTCTCCTCAGCCCAATGACCCCAACGCCTCCCGCTACAGCGTGCCTCCAGGTAACCGCCCTCTGCTCTGTCCTTCCCCATCTGACCTCCTCTCTACCATTCACCTAGCCTGGTCCCATACTGTTTGTGCCGTAGCCAACTCTTGTTCCATTGGCTTAAGCTCGTACAGTTGGCCTTATTCTTTTCGCACTCCACCCCCATACTCTTTCCCCTTTGTCTCTGAGTAGATTCAGCTGTAGTGTAGCTGGCCTTGAGCATCTATCTGTCCCTATCATGAATTAACATTACACACACAGCCTGGCTGCAGTAAGGCTTTATCAGTATTTCATTATGGAGTACCTTGTTTTCTTATCTCCCGTGTGAGCTGCCAGGGTGCTGACATCTGTGCCTTCTGTAGGAACTCTCCCAGACAAATATACCATTTCTGATTTAGTAGTGCAGGGGCATGGAGGACGGGTGTGTGGTGGGGAGGAAAGGAGCAGGCGTTGCTTCCTCAAGGCAGGTCACTCCCGGTCACTGTGACTCACTAACATGTTAGAACACTGCAGTCTGGGAAATCTGTGGCGGCAGGCTTAAACATCTGGGGGAGCAGCATTAGGGCAAATCAATGTTTGATCATAATGCACTCATAGATGGGAGATGGTATGTGGGTGGAGCCTGTTGACAAGACTAATGAATGATTCACTGGCTGAGAATGAGAAACAATTTGAGCTGAATTTAGTAGCAAATTGAAGGAATGGCACCCAAAGAAAAAATTGTCCATACTCGACATCAATTGGAAAAAAAATCCTGAAGTGTTTTTGGTGCAATCGTGCAGATACTTTTCAGTGCCTCTGAATTCTCTATTCTTGCCACACGTTCTTTTGTGTGTTTTTTCCCTTTCCATACGCTAAGTGACCATATTATCGAGTGTGTCACTTTCTAACTTTTACTGTTTTCTCTCCTCTCCCAGTGCTCCAGCCAGCTCCCAACCAGGTGGTCCAGAGCCTGCCTGATGGAGTCCGTGTGACTTTCTCCAGACACAGCCGACCCGCCAACATTCCATCTCCTCCTCCATTAATTCCAACCTCCAAACCCACAGACAAGCCCTCCTTTATCCAGGGTGGCTCCATCTCCCAGGTAAGACCCCTATCCATCAGGTGAGGGCTCAGATCCAGCCAGCCCCCTGGTAAAGACCGACACAGGTGTAGCTGGACAGGGCCGTTTCTAGCATTTTGAGTGCCTTAGCGGTTGTGGGGCCTCTAAGCGCTTATGTCCCTTGTGCAGCGTTTCCCAAACTAGGAATTGCGATGTGATGTGGGGTCGCCTGATTTCAAAATGGGGTTATGCGAGAAACTCTGAAATACATTTTAAATGTGCTGGGGTCTGAGAACTAGTGTTACGTCAGTAACCTCCGGCAGCCACTAGATGCGGTTGTAATAAACAGTGGTTTCTGTTTTCTTCCTACTGATGTGGCTCTATCATTTGATGGTTTATGCTACAAAATGTCATGACCCCATCACTGAACGATATGAGCAGGCACTAAATCAGACTGGGAAAAATTATATCATCAATGATGATCTTTTCTACACAGAAGATCATACAAAATTATTGCCTGATGATCTTCTGAACTTCCCAATGCCTTTCTACATGCGTTTCAGTCACTTGAAACCATACTTATTTCAGATTGAAATACTGCCAAATCTACTGTCAGACTGATTTGTAATAGAATGTCATAGCCCCAATTAAAAAAAAGTAGGCATTTGCTATTGATGACATCACTTTTTTACATGGTGGGGTCACAGGCCAAAAAAGTTTGTCAACCCCTGCCCTTGTGCCTAGAAACGGCACTGTAGCTGGAGTTTTTGGTATGTTCTATTCGGCACCATTCTCTCTTTCTCATTCAGTCATAATATAGCAGTATTTGTGTGATAATGATTTACTAAGAAACTGATAAGGGTATTTGCCCTTGTAGCACACGGTAGTCTGTATTTAGTAACGGTTACTAGCCAATATGCCAAAGGGGAAACTTTGGTACATGTCACTTGGATCCACCTTTATTTGTGTACACTGCACCTTCCTTGTATTTCCCTGCTGTATATTTCCAGAAAAGTTTCAAGGTTTTTCAGAAATCTTGGTTAACCAACTGGAATTTTGCAATCCTGACCTGATTCTGACCTGTCTGTTCCGGCCATTTCAGGGGACTCCTGGTACATACCTACCATCTCATGCTGTCTACGGTGGCCCAGAGGGGGCAAAGAGTTCTGTGGGCTCCATATCCCTGGGCCTGCCCAGGCAGCAGGACCCCACCAAGCCTGGTATGACAAGCCAGTCTGGACAACACACACACCCGACCCACATTTCCAATGACTAAACTATAATACTACTTACAATAAATGCCCAATACATGTCTTCTTACTAAGTGGTATGCTAGTGTGGATATTGGAACATAGACAGCAGGGCTATCATCAACTCCTGTCCTCTCACTGCTATTAGATTTGCATGAGAGAGGTGGCATTTTGTTAAAGTGTAATCGCATTCAGACCTGATGTGACAGTCCCTAATATCCCACTTCCCTTCCCTAATTGTCCCCTGTTCATTCTCTCCCTCTCCCTAGTGTCCTACATTAAGCAGGAGCAGTGTTCTCCGCGTGGCCAGTCTGAGGGACTCCTCTCTCGCACGCAGTATGAGGGGGTAGTCAGAGGTGCGTGTTTGTCTGTCCATCTCACAACCTTTCAATCTGTTTGTCAACCTGTCTATCCTTCGGTGTGTTTCCCCTTTCACCGTGGTAAAGTGTGTGAGTGTCACTCACCAAACGATGCAGATTCCAACAGTGAATACTCAGAAACCACACCTGTGTTCAAATACTCAGTGTTTGCCTGCTTGTAGTGGCAGATTGTTGGGATTTGCATTTCTGGGGCAAAATATTTCAAATACTATTTGAACCCAGGTCTGAGAGATTTAAGAGAAAAAGAGCATTATCGCAGGCTGAGGGAGAAAAGAGAAGAATGAAATGAAGGAGTCTGGCACCGACTTCCACCCTACCTCCCTCCAGCCCTCTGTTTGCACAGACCTGACAGAATGTGGCATGCTAGGGATGGAGGGAGGGGGGGGGGGGGAGTGGGCCTTTACAAGCCCAAGTTCAACGAGCATCTCCTCTCACCAGCAGTCCTCCTCACAACTTCTTCTACAACTGACCTCTGAGGTGACATGGGGGTGTAGTGTGTACTTCAGGCCATTGCTCCACACTTCACCCTGAAGTGTGCATTTGTTCACTCCCCTTCAAAGATTTAGAAGCATTACATTAGTGTAGCCAGAGTGTACATATTTCTTACACAAATGATATTTTACATCCTTGGAGTCAACAAGTGCACATTTCGGGGAGAATGAGGGGAAAATTGGAATTGAACGTGAGTGATTCTGAGCAGGAATAAAATGCCAACTGTACAGCCCTCATGTATCCATGCATACCAACCTGTCTCTCTGTTGTCTTCCTTCTAGGAGGCCCAATGGATGGGGGTATCAGCAGGGGAAACCTAGCCAGAGGATCAATCACACAGGTATTAGAATGTCACTAACATTGCTAAATCAGTATGTGTGTCCAAGCACCACCCTGTCTATGGATGTCATATAGAACAATTTAGTTTATGATTATGTAAATCCGTGTATATTCTATGAAGTAGTCTAATATTCTTGGAGCAAATTTCTTTGAAATGAAAAATGTAAAATGTATTAAACAGTTTCTGGTTGCTGATCTTCTCCCTCTCTCTGGACCTATTTCTCTCTCTCCCTTTCGCTCTCTTCCGTGTGACCAGGGTACGCCAGCCCTGTCCGGGTCCAGCATTGCGGCTGACCTGCTGAAGGGCACCATCACCAAGCTGCCCACGGAGGACCTGAGCAGCCCAGAAAAGGCTCGGGAACAGCTGGCCAAGGGACACGTCATCTACGAAGGCAAGAGTGGACACATCCTCTCCTACGACGGTAAGGCTAAGGCCTGTTAGTGGTCACTCTGACTTGATCCTTTTGTATATCTGTAAATCAGCTCCTGTCTCCGTAGCCATTAAAAACCCAAGAGAGGCCACGCGTAGCCCCAGGACAGGCCATGAGCTCAAACGCTCCTACGATATGATGGAGGTCGCCAGAGGCCACCCCGGGAGAGAGGGAGCCCCCTTCGAAGGTAAGGCGTGTGTTTTTTTTTTTTTTTCCTTCTACCCTATATTCAGGCCACTGTGTGAGAGTGACTGACTGTGTGTGTGTTTGTCAGGGTTGATCAGCCGAGCCCTGCCCAGAGACAGTCCCCACGGGGAGTCTAAGGAGAGGCCCATGATGACTGGATCCATCATGCAAGGTAATTAAGCAATCAGGTGTCATCACAGCTCCAAAACTCAGATGTACTGGGGCATGAGCGAGAACCTGGCAGATCAGATAATTATAACGAAGACAACCGTATGTAAATCAGGCAATTAAAAACAGCTAAATCAATTAAATTAATCAGATATGATTTTTACTATGTAAATGTAACCCACATTAAAGCTGAAATCTGCAATGACACCACTGTTCACCGCCCCCCCCAACGCATTTGTTATTGTTTTTGTTTTGTTGATGAAACAGAGGAACAATGCTGTTCAATCTCATGTGCAATGATGTCCAAGGGAAAGAAAATGTGTTTTGTTGTTTGAAGGAACTTCTTTGTTGTTGTAATATCTTGTCATTTTCACCATGTACAGATTCCAGCTTTGTGTTTTTCTCTTCCCACTCCAGGTACACCCAGAACCTCTGCAGAGGCCTATGAGGAGAGCATGAAGTACGGCAAGCAGATAAAGAGGGAGAGTCCACCCATCCGCTCCTTTGAGGGGGGGATAGGTAAGGGTAAGCCCTACGAGGGGGTGAACACCATTAAGGAGATGGGCCGCTCCATCCACGAGATCCCCCGCCAGGAGCAGCCTGGACAGGACCCCCGCAAGACCCCCGACATGGCTGCCAACATCCGAGCCTCCATGGAGGGCTCTATATCCCAGGTGCGTGTTTGAGAGAGAGTGAACACATTTGTGTGTGTGTAGGCGTGTGAGACAGTGTGTTTTTATTAGCCTGATTTTACTGAGTGCATCGTGTCGGTCTGTCTGTTGTCACCAGCAGACTCTAATCCCTCCTCTCCTCTCTCTACCAGGGCCATCCTCTGAGCCAGTCGGCCATCAAGCACAACGTCAAGTCCCTGATCACCAGTCCCAGTAGGCTGCCCCATGGTCACACCATGCCCCCGCTGGAGGCCATGGAGCGGGCCAAGTATGAGGAGAGCAAGGCGGCAGCGGAGCAGCGAGCGCGCCACACCTCTGTGGTCAACTCGGCAACCTCCGTCCTGCGTTCCACCCACCAAGAGCAAGGAAAGTCCCAGCTCAGCCCGGGCATGTACCAAGATGCCGACGCCCGCAGGACCCCGGTCAACTACAGCACTAGCTCCATGTCCAGAGGCTCACCAATGCTGGGCCGAGGACAGGAGGGTACGTCTTGTCTGACCATCCCTCTTAGTCTTCACTTTCAATGCAGATGTATCCTGTCAGCTGTATCTGACTGCACCATGTAGTTTCGCTGTACAGCAATCAGTTCACAAGCAATGATGTGTTGCTATGGGTCTTTACATCATTACAATTTTCCGACGTTGAAAGTGTGAACACATTTTTATATTAGTTATGTTTACAGTACTATATGTAAACTGACTTTGTGATTTTGTATTGATGAAACCCATTTGTAATTGTGATCATCTCTCCCCTATCCAGGCTCTGGGAAGCCTGCGTCCCATGACCGGAAGAGTACCATGACCCCCACTCAGAGGGACAGTGTTCCAGCCAAGTCTCCTGTGTCAGGGGGTGACCCCAACCACCCTATGGCCTCCCACAGCCCCTTCGACCCCCACCACCGCCCCATGGCCCCCGGAGAGCCCAGGTTCCACCTACCTCCACACCTAGACCCTGCCCTCTTCCACAGGGCCGTCCTGGACCCAGGTAGGATATGCTACACAGCCACTTCAATGAACCTAAGCCAACCTCTATTAACCTTTCTGATCTCCCCATCCCGGATCCGGGATCGTGAATACAGACTCAAGCTCATTACCATAACGCAACGTTAACTATTCATGAAAATCGCAAATGAAATGAAATAAATATGCTAGCTCTCAAGCTTAGCCTTTTGTTAACAACACTGTCATCTCAGATTTTCAAAATATGCTTCTCAACCATTGCAAAACAAGCATTTGTGTAACAGTATTGTAGGCTAACGTAGCATTTAGCATTAGCATTCAGCTGGCAACATTTACACAAAAAAACAGAAAAGCATTCAAATAAAATCATTTACCTTTGAAGAACTTCAGATGTTTTCAATGAGGAGACTCAGATAGCAAATGTTCAGTTTTTCCTGAAAGATTATTTGTTTAGGACAAATCGCTCCGTTTTCTGCGTCACGTTTAGCTATGAAAAAACCCCTGTATCCAGGATTGTGTAAATCTATCAGCAAGCTCATTAGCATAACACAACGTTAACTATTTATGAAAATCGCAAATGAAATGAAATAAAAATGCCATCTCTCAAGCTTAGCCTTTTGTAAACAACACTGTCATCTCAGATTTTGAAAATATGCTTCTCAACCATAGGAAAACAATCATTTGTGTAAAAGTAGCTAGCTAGCGTTAGCATTTCGCGTTAGCATTTAGCGTTAGCATTAGCGTTAGCATCCAGCACGCAACATTAACAAAAACATAAAAGCCTTCAAATAAAATCATTTAACTTTGAAGAACTTCTGATGTTTTCAATGAGGATACTCTCAGTTAGATAGCAGATGCTCAGTTTTTCCAAAAAGATTCCTTGTGTATTAGAAATAGCTCCGTTTTATACATCACATTTGGCTACCAAAAAAAATCCGAAAATTCAGTCCTCAAAACGCGAACTTTTTTCCAAATTAACTCCATAATATCGACTGAAAACATGGCAAACGTTGTTTAGAATCAATCATCAAGGTGTTTTTCACATATCTCTTCATTGATACATCGTTCTTGGACACATGCTTTCTCCCCTGAATCAAATCGTAAAGTAGAAGCAGCTGGCAATTGCGCACCGAATTCGACGCAGGACACCAGGCGGACACTTGGAAAATGTAGTCTCTTATGGTCAATCTTCCAATGATATGCCTACAAATACGTCACAATGCTGCTAAGACCTTGGGCGAACGACAGAAAGTGTAGGCTCATTCGTTGCGCAATCACAGCCATATAAGGAGAGAATGGAAAACAGAGCTTCAGAAATTCTGCTAATTCCTGGGTGATGCATCATCTTGGTTTCGCCTGTAGAATGAGTTCTGGGGCACTTACAGACAAAATCTTTGCAGATTCTGAAACTTCAGAGTGTTTTCTTTCCAAAACAAGAATATGCATAGTCGAGCATCTTTTCGTGACAAAATATCGCGCTTAAAACGGGAACGTTTTTTATCCAAAAATGAAATAGCGCCCCTAGAGCTCTAACAGGTTAAATGACACAGTAATAGACCTGCATCCTGGAATGATAGAAGGATTCTGGGTAAACTGATGAAGGTTATCTTTGGTGTCTCTCATTCATAGGCACTGAATGTCCAGTCTCAGGTTGACGTCAGTAGGGATGCACGATATATCGGTGAAAATATCGGAATCGGACGATATTACTAAAAACCCAACATCGGTAACGGCCCGATGTCTAGTTTAATGCCGATGTTAAAAACCGATGTCAAAGCTACCGTGCATACCTATATAACGTTGGTACATGGTATAATGACGCCACGTAAAATGTTGCGCTACACATGCAACACAGCATTCCTAACCTAGCCCACAATGTCTGCTGTGTGGATCGAGCAGTCTTTTGAAAGAGTAAGAAAATGTCTGCGAGACAACTCAAAGGCGAAATCCATTAAAGCCAAGAAAATGTAATTCATTGCCCTTGACAATCAACCGTTCTCTGTCGTGGGTGATGTTGGCTTTCGCCAACTGGTTGAGCACCGGTACACACAACCAAGTGCTCTATTTTTCAGATGTTGCCTTACCGGAGTTACACAGTAATAGCGTCACTGCTATTAGCTTCACGACATACATACTATGGAACGCTGTTTGGGTCTTAGCGTGTCAAAAAAGATACAGTAGCACTGTCAAAGCTGTACAAAAAAACGTCTGCAAACACCAGCCACGAACGATTTTGTTCGACGGCAACTTCTGGGGTAGCTAGCTTTAGCTTGGTACCAAGCTAGCACCAATACAACCAGCTGGAAAACAATGACCAGTAGAAACTGCAGTCATTTTCAGGAATGATTTAGGAATCCTTATAAGTATTAGCAAGGTTGCCACTTGCTGTTCGGCTATTGAAATTGAACTCCAGTTCATGAAAATAAATAGCTAGCCAGCTACTTAACTCTGTTGCCCAAAGCTAACGTTATAAGCAGCCAGCTGGCTTCATCTGGCTAGTGAGGCTCATGTGTTCTGAAGCTAGCCACAATAAGGATTAGGCACAATAGTGGGATTTGCGGGTTGCCTTCAAAATAAAAGTATGTCATTGACAGTGATGCAAATGAATACAAATAGTAGAATTATGCCATACTTTTATTTTGAAGGCTAATCCTTATTGTGGCTTGCTTCACATAGATGGGTCCGACCACAATTAATCAAATAAGAACTGTCTTATAAAATAGGATTATTTTAGATGTTATATCGGTGCATCACTAGTAAGGAGCCTGTTGTTCATATTATTGGCTCCTTGTCTATCCTCCTCTTTCCCCCTGCAGCTGCGTACATGTTCCCGAGGCAGCCGTCCCCAACGGGCTACCACAACACCTACCAGCTGTACACCATGGAGAACACAAGGCAGACCATCCTCAATGATTATATCACCTCCCAGCAGATGCAGGTTATCCCACGGCCCGACGTCGCCAGGGGCCTGTCGCCACGGGAACACCAACCGATAGCTCTGTCTTACCCTCCCGGAGCGCGAGGTACTGTACTCTGGCGGCTGGCTGTCTGTGTGTCCCTCTCTCACGGGAGGGAGGTGGGGGGATAGTAAGCAGACTGTGCTTGTGAATTAGTGGCTACCTTTTTCCAGACACCCAGAAGCAAATGACCCTCACAAATTGCCTCATATTGATTTAGAATTTTATTTAATTTACTATAGCTGATTTGTTTATGTTAATTTTAGGGCTGCAGCTGACTACAGCTAATACTTAATTTTATAAATTGGGTATTGACAAACTTCCAATTTTCATTTGTCCAGTGGTTACAAGGTGACTATCACTCCACACACCTTAACATATATTTTTTTAAAGCAGCCCTTAAACAAATACAATTATTATTTTTGAGCACTGTTCAGAGTAAGGTGACCGGTAAAACCAAGGCTACTGTACGCAGTGTTCATTCATAACTCTTGAAATTGATCCTATGGATTTGGTTCATGTTGCTCACTGTTGGCCCTTTGCTTCTGTCTGTAAAAGGGATTATTGATCTAGCCCAGATGCCTCCAACTATCCTGTTGCCTCACCCTGGGGGAACAGGTACTCCCACTTTGGACCGCATCACCTACATCCCTGGAGCTCAACCCCCTTTCCCTCCTAGGCCTTTCAACCAAGCCTCCATATCTGCAGGTGAGGACCCCATCCTGCCCCAACCCCAACCTGACACCCTTTTTGTTCCTTTGTACCCTCCTCCTAACCTCACTGCCCTGCTACACTCCCGAGTTCTGAGAATCTGAACAAACCTCTACGCACCTCTATGGACCAGATCTAAATGAACACATAGTTCAGTAACTTCTCTTCTCAAAATCAGACACGCGCTTTGTTAAAAGTTCAATTTGAGATTAGAGGTCGACCAATCAATCGGAATGGCCGATTTAATTAGGGCCGATTTCAAGTTTTCATAACAATCGGAAAACTGTATTTTTGGGCGCCGATTTTTAAAAATAAAATGTTTAGAGCGTTGGACTAGTAACCAGAAGGTTGGAAATTCAAATCCCCGAGCTGACAAGGTACAAATCTGTTGTTCTGCCCCTGAACAGGCAGTTAACCCACTGTTCCTAGGCCGTCATTGAAAATCAGAATTTGTTCTTAACTTCTTGTGACTCTCAAACCCGGGTCCGGGAGCGTAATCATCGCCTGATACTAATTAGCATAACGCAACGGACATAAATCTTCCTAGAAAATCTTCCTATTCATGAAAATCACAAGTGAAATATATTGGAACACAGCTTAGCCTTTTGTTAATCACCCTGTCATCTCAGATTTTCAAAATATGCTTTACAGCCAAAGCTAGACAAGCATTTGTGTAAGTTTATCATAGACTAGCATAGCATTATGCCTTGCTAGCAGCAGGCAACCTTGTCACGAATCAGAAAAGCAATCAAATTAAATAGTTTACCTTTGATGAACTTCGGATGTTTTCACTCACGAGACTCCCAGGTAGATAGCCAAAGTTCATTTTTTCCCAAAATATTATTTTTGTAGGCGAAAAAGCTCAGTTTGTTCTTCACGTTTGGCTGAGAAATCGCCCGGAAATTGCAGTCACGAAAACGGCGAAAAATATTCAAAATTAGCTCCATAATATCGACAGAAACATGGCAAACGTTGTTTATAATCAATCCTCAAGGTGTTTTTCTAATATCTATTCGATAATATATCTATATCTATTCGATTGGAGTAATGGCTACCTCTGTATTTTACGCGAGAATCTCTCTCGGAGCCACCATGTGACCACTTACGCAATGTGGCCGACCTACGGCTATTCTTCAACATAAATGCATAAAACTACGTCACAATGCTGTAGACACCTTGGGGAATACGTAGAAAGCGTAAGCTCGTTGATGGCACATTCACTGCTCAATAGGGACTCATTGGAACGCAGCGCTTTCAAAACCTGGGGCACTTCCGGATTGGATTTATTTCAGGCTTTCGCCTGCAACATCAGTTCTGTTATACTCACAGACAATATCTTTACAGTTTTGGAAACGTTAGAGTATTTTCTATCCAAAGCTGTCAATTATATGCATATTCTAGCATCTTGTCCTGACAAAATATCCCGTTTAAAATGGGAACGTTTTTTTTCCAAAAATAAAAATACTGCCCCTAGAGTCGCAACAGGTTTTAACTGACTTGCCTAGTTAAATAAAGGTAAAATAAAAAAGCAGGCGTGTAAACATTCATTCAAACAGCACTTTCGTGTGTTTTGCCAGCAGCTCTTCATTGTGTGTCAAGCATTGCGCTGTTTATGACTTGGCTAGCTAGTTAGCGTGCGCTAATAGCGTTTCAAACGTCACTCTCTCTGAGCCTGTGGTTGTTTCCCTTGCTCTGCATGGGTAACGCTGCTTCGATGGTGACTGTTGTCATTGTGTTGCTGTTTCGAGCCCAGGGAGGAGCGAGGAGAGGGACGGAAGCTATACTGTTACACTGGCAATACTAAAGTGCCTATAAGAACATCCAATAGTCAAAGGTTAATGAAATACCAATGGTATAGAAGGAAATAGTCCTGTAAAATAGTCCTGTAATTCCTATAATAACTACAATCTAAAACTTACCTGGGAATATTGAAGACTCATGTTAAAAGGAACCACCAGCTTTCATATGTTCTCATGTTCTGAGCAAGGAACTGAAACGTGAGCTTTCTTACATGGCACATATTGCTTTTTTACTTTCTTTTCCAACACTTTGTTTTTGCATTATTTAAACCAAATTGAACATGTTTCATTATTTACTTGAGGCTAAATTGATTTCATTGATGTATTATATTAAATTAAAATAAGTGTTCATTCAGTATTGTTGTAATAGTCATTATTATAAATAAAAATCGGCCGATTTAATCGGTATCGGCTTTTTTGGTCCTCCAATAATCGGCATCGGCGTTGAAAAATCATAATCGGTCGACCTCTATTTGAGATGCGACCGTTGTTGAAAGACTGTCTGGTCAACATCATGGTGATAGTCTAAACTTAAGCTTTGTTTGTCTTCCCCCGTCTTCTATGTCTTCTCCCTGGACCTCCTCAATGTCCACCTCTTGAACATCAGACTCTGAGGCCTCATCTTCACTGTCACTTTCCAACCTTGTTGAGGATGGCTTGCTGTCAGGCTCAAAAAGCCTCAAATTTGCCCAGATGGCCACCAATTTTTCACTCTTATATTGGTCAGCCTGTTGCGAGATTTGGTGTGTGTGTGTGTGTGTTCCCAAACAAGGACCAGTTGCGCTCTGAGGTGGCTGATGTTGGTGGGATTTGGAGGATGATTGAGTCAGCAGGGGAAAGAGCATCAGATCCACACAGTCCTTTCCACCTGAGACAAGGCCGAGTATAGCTCACAAAGATCTCCGCCACGGCACAACCCAAGGGGGGGCGCCAACCCAGACAGGAAGATCACATCAGTGACTCAACCCACTCAAGTGACGCACCCCTCCTAGGGACGGTATGAAAGAGCCCTAGTAAGCCAGTGAGGCAGAGAATCCCAGTGGAAAGAGGGGAACCGGCCAGGCAGAGACAGCAAGGGCGGTTCGTTGCTCCAGAGCCTTTCCGTTCACCTTCACACTCCTGGGCCAGACTACACTCAATCATATGACCCACTGAAGAGATGAGTCTTCAGTAAAGACTTAAAGGTTGAGACCGAGTTTGCGTCTCTCACATGGGTAGGCAGACCATTCCATAAAAATGGAGCTCTATAGGAGAAAGCCCTGCCTCCAACTGTTTGCTTAGAAATTCTAGGGACAATTAGGAGGCCTGCGTCTTGTGACCGTAGCGTACGTGTAGGTATGTACGGCAGGACCAAGTCAGAGAGATAGGTAGGAGCAAGCCTAACTTAGAGCATTGCAGTAGTTTAACCTAGAAGTGACAAAAGCATGGATTCATTTTTCTGCATAATTTTTGGACAGAAAGTTTCTGATTTTTGCAATGTTACGTAGATGAGAAAAAAGCTGTCCTTGAAACAGTCTTGATATGTTCTTCAAAAGAGAGATCAGGGTCCAGAGTAACGTAGAGGTCCTTCAGTTTTATTTGAGACGACAGTACAACAACCATTAAGATTAATTGTCAGATTCAACAGAAGATCTCTTTGTTTCTTGGGACCTAGAACTAGCATCTCTGTTTTGTCCGAGTTTAAAAGTAGAACGTTTGCAGCCATCCACTTCCTTATGTCTGAAACACATGCTTCTAGCGAGGGCAATTTTGGGGCTTCACCATGTTTCATTGAAATGTACAGCTGTGTGTCATCCGCATAGCAGTGAAAGTTAACATTATGTTTTCAAATGACATCCCCAAGAGGTAAAATATATAGTGAAAACAATAGTGGTCCTAAAACGGAACCTTGAGGAACACCGAAATTTACAGTTGATTTGTCAGAGGACAAACCATTCACAGAGACAAACTGATATCTTTCCGACAGATAAGATCTAAACCAGGCCAGAACTTGTCCGTGTAGACCAATTTGGGTTTCCAATCTCTCAAAGAATGTGGTGATCGATGGTATCAAAAGCAGCACTAAGGTCTAGGAGCATGAGGACAGATGCAGAGCCTTGGTCTGATGCCATTAAAAGGTAATTTACCACCTTCACAAGTGCAGTCTCAGTGTTATGATGGGGTCTAAAACTAGACTGAAGCATTTCGTATACATTGTTTGTCTTCAGGAAGGCATTGAGTTGCTGCGCAACAGCCTTTTCAAAAATTTTGGAGAGGAATGGAAGATTCGATATAGGCCGATTTTTAGTTTTTTAAATATTTTCTGGGTCAAGGTTTGGCTTTTTCAAGAGAGGCTTTATTACTGCCACTTTTAGTGAGTTTGGTACACATCCGGTGGATAGAGAGCCGTTTATTATGTTCAACATAGGAGGGCCAAGCACAGGAAGCAGCTCTTTCAGTAGTTTAGTTGGAATAGGGTCCAGTATGCAGCTTGACGGTTTAGAGGCCATGATTATTTTCATCATTGTGTCAAGAGATATATTACTAAAACACTTGAGCGTCTCTCTTGATCCTGTAGCCAGGAGGCGAGGCCTCATTTAACACAGTAAATTCATCAGGCTTAAGCCATGTTTCAGTCAGGCCAATCACATCAAGATTATGATCAGTGATTAGTTCATTGACTATAATTGCCTTTGAAGTAAGGGATCTAACATTAAGTAGCCCTATTTTGAGATGTGAGGTATCATAATCTCTTTCAATAATGACAGGAATGGAGGAGGTCTTTATCCTAGTGAGATTGCTAAGGCGAACACCGCCATGTTTAGTTTTGCCTAACCTAGGTCGAGGCACAGAAACGGTCACAATGGGGATAGCTGAGCTGACTACACTGACTGTGCTAGTGGCAGACTCCACTATGCTGACAGGCTGGCTAACAGCCTGCTGCCTGGCCTGCACCCTATTTCATTGTGGAGCTAGAGGAGTTAGAGCCCTGTCTATGTTGGTAGATAAGATGAGAGCACCCCACCAGCTAGGATGGAGTCCGTCACTCCTCAGCAGGTCAGGGCTAGTCCTGTTTGTGGGTGAGTCCCAGAAAGAGGGCCAATTATCTACAAATTCTATCTTTTGGGAGGGGCAGAAAACCGTTTTCAACCAGCGATTGAGTTGTGAGACTGCTGTAGAGCTCATCACTCCCCCTAACTGGGAGGGGGCCAGAGACAATTACTCGATGCCAACACATCTTTCTAGCTGATTTACACGCTGAAGCTATGTTACGCTTGGTGATCTCTGACTGTTTCATCCTAACATCGTTGGTGCCGACGTGGATAACAATATCTCTATAGTCTCTACACTCGCCAGTTTTAGCTTTAGCCAGCATCATCTTCAGATTAGCCTTAACATCGGTAGCCCTGCCCCCTGGTAAACAGTGTATGATCGCTGGATGATTCGTTTTAAGTCTAATACTGCGGGTAATGGAGTCGCCAATGACTAGAGTTTTCAATTTGTCAGAGCTAATGGTGGGAAGCTTTGGCGTCTCAGACCCCGTAACGGGAGGAGTAGAGACAAGAGAAGGCTCGGCCTCTGACTCCGACTCGTTGCTTAATGGGGAAAACCGGTTGAAAGTTTCTGTCGGCTGAATGACCGACACCGGTTGAGCATTCCTACAGCATTTCCCTCCAGAAACCGTGAGAAAGTTGTCCGGCTGCGGGGACCGTGCGAGGGGATTTATACTACTATCTGTACTTACTGGTGGCACAGACGCTGTTTCATCCTTTCCTACACTGAAATTACCCTTGCCTAACGATTGCGTCTGAAGCTGGGCCTGTAGCACAGCTATCCTTGCCGTAAGGCGATCTATCTCCTGTATATTATGAGTACAGCGACTGCAATTAGAAGGCATCATGTTAATGTTACTACTTAGCTTCGGCTGGTGGAGGTCCTGACGAACCATGTCCAGATAAAGCGTCCGGAGTGAAAAAGTTGAATAAGAAAAAAAAAAGTTGAGGGAAAAACCAAAAATATAAACGGTAAAAGTAAAAACCGTAAAGTTGTCAGGTAGCAAAGTAAGGTTGGCAACAACGCACAGCAACACGTAAACAAGTCTGCAAGTTGTGACCGGACTGTGCATGCAGAGGGTGCAATTCCATTGAATTTAGGATAGTTTAACCAAAATATTCCACAAGACCTAGAATTGCCTTGTGTATCCCACAGAAAAGGTTCACTGTTATAAGCTAACATTTTTTGATGAATTTAAACAAAATCCCCCAAATTCCCGGGCTTTACTTCCCATGGAAATTTCCCGACCCTTTGCAGCCCTAATGGTGTGTAACCCTGCTGTGTGTTGTTTGTTTCTTTGTGTCTACAGGCCACCAAGCCCACCTCGCAGCTACTGCAGCGGCCAACCAGGAGCGAGAACGAGAGAGGGAGCGTGATCGGGAGCAACGAGAAAAAGAGAGAGAAAGGGAGCACAGGGAGCGGGAACAGGAGCAAAGACAACGAGAGCGTGAGCGAGCAGTGGCTGCAGCGGTTGCCAATGACTACATGCGTGGAGGTAAGACTCATCATTATATTGTATAGTGCTGTACTGTGTCATCAATAATACAGAAATGCATGTGAATGTGAGCTATATAATAGTAGTTTATTTCGATTGGACCTGGCTGGACAGATGCTCTCACAGAGTTAAGGATTTATGTAGCCTGTCTTTTGCACAGTGTTGGAAAAACCATTATATGCTTCCAACTTTGAATTGCTCTTCTCTGTTATTGAAGTCCCCTCTTATTTGTCCCCAGGTCCTGGGCAGCCAGACAGACCAGGTAGCCGTGGATACCTGCGTAGCCCCTCCCCCTCTATGAGGTCACAGGAAGCCCAGCAGCAGCGGCCCAGCATCTTCCAGGGAGCCAACAGCAAGGGCGTCATCACCCCTCTCATGTGAGTCTCTAAGCCTTCTCCGCTCTGGCCTGGTAAGCCCTGACCTCACCTCATGTACACTCTGAGTCTTGTGTGTGTGTGTGTACTGTTAATCCATTCTTATGGGCATACTTTCATTTGCACATCGCAACACGTCAGGAGCATACCTGCCTGCACTAAATGTTATGCCATTTGCAATGAAAACCCTGTACATGCTCACAGAACATAACAGCCCTTCTACTCTTTACCCTCTCCCTGGTTCTATATATTTACAGTACCAGTCAAAAGTTTGGACACACCTACTCATTCAAGGGGTTTTCTTTATTTTTACTATTTTCTACATTATAGAATAATAGTGAAGACATCAGAACTATGAAATAACACATGGAAGGAATCATGTAGTAACCAAAAAAGTAACCTTTGTCTTGATGACAGTTTTGCACACTCTTGGCATTCTCTCAACCAACCAACTACAATGTAGAAAATAGTAAAAATAAAGAAAAACCCTTGCATGAGTAGGTGTTCTTAAACTTTTGACCAAGTGCGTATGTGCTAGACAAAAATATAAACGCATTATGTAAAGTGTTGGGCCCATGTTTCATGAGCGTTTCTCCTTTGCCAAGATAATCCATCCACCTCTGGCATATCAAGAAGCTGATTAAACAGCATGGTCATTACACATGTGCACCTTGTGCTGGGGACAATACAAGGCTACTCTAAAATGTGTGGTTTTGTCATACAACACAATGCCACAGATGTCTCAAGTTTTGAGGGAGTGTGCAATTTATTTATTTATTTATTTATTATAATTTTTTTTACCTTTATTTAACCAGGTAGGCTAGTTGAGAACAAGTTCTCATTTGCAACTGCGACCTGGCTAAGATAAAGCATAGCAGTGTGAACAGACAACACAGAGTTACACATGGAGTAAACAATTAACAAGTCAATAATACAGTAGAAAAAAAGGAGTCTATATACATTGTGTGCAAAAGGCATGAGGAGGTAGGCGAATAATTACAATTTTGCAGATTAAGACTGGAGTGATAAATGATCAGATGGTCATGTACAGGTAGAGATATTGGTGTGCAAAAGAGCAGAAAAGAAAATAAATAAAAACAGTATGGGGATGAGGTAGGTAAAAATGGGTGGGCTATTTACCGATAGACTATGTACAGTTGCAGCGATCGGTTAGCTGCTCAGATAGCAGATGTTTGAAGTTGGTGAGGGAGATAAAAGTCTCCAACTTCAGCGATTTTTGCAATTCATTCCAGTCACAGGCAGCAGAGAACTGGAACGAAAGGCGGCCAAATGAGGTGTTGGCTTTAGGGATGATCAGTGAGATACACCTGCTGGAGCGCGTGTTACGGGTGGGTGTTGCCATCGTGACCAGTGAACTGAGATAAGGCGGAGCTTTACCTAGCATGGACTTGTAGATGACCTGGAGCCAGTGGGTCTGGCGACGGATATGTAGCGAGGGCCAGCCGACTAGAGCATACAGGTCGCAGTGGTGGGTGGTATAAGGTGTTTTAGTGACAAAACGGATGGCACTGTGATAAACTGCAACCAGTTTGCTGAGTAGAGTGTTGGAAGCAATTTTGTAGATGACATCGCCGAAGTCGAGGATCGGTAGGATAGTCAGTTTTACTAGGGGAAGTTTAGCGGCGTGAGTGAAGGAGGCTTTGTTGCGGAATAGAAAGCTGACTCTAGATTTGATTTTCGAATGGAGATGTTTGATATGAGTCTGGAAGGAGAGTTTGCAGTCTAGAAGGAGTTGGCATGCTGACTGCAAGAATGCTCACCAGAGCTGTTGCCAGAGAATTTCATGTTAATTTGGCAGTACCTCCAACCGGCCTCTCAACCGCAGACAATGTGTATATCTTCGTGCGGGAGCGGTTTACCCCATGGTGGGGTTATGGTATGGGCAGGCATAAGCTACAGACAAAGAACACAGTTGTATTTTATCGATCACAATTTGAATGCACAAAGATATCGTGATGAGGCCCATTGTCCAGCCATTCATCCACCGCCATCACCTCATGTTTCAGCATGATAATGCACGACCCCACATCGCAAGGGTTAGTGGTTAGAGCGTTGGGCTAGTAACCGAAAGGTTGCAAGTTCGAATCCCCAAGCTGACAAGGTAAAAATCTGTTGTTCTGCCCCTAAACAAGGCAGTTAACCCACTGTTCCTAGGCCGTCATTGAAAATAAGAATTTGTTCTTAACTGACTTAAATAAAAGTAAAATACATTTTTATAAAGTATCTTTACACAATTCCTGAAAGCTGAAAATGTCCCAGTTCTTCCATGGCCTGCAAAACTCACCCATTGAGCATGTTTGGGATGGTCTGGATCGATGTGTATGACAGCGTGTTCCAGTTCCCGCCAATATCCAGCAACTTCGCACAGCCATTGAAGTGGAGTGGGACAACATTCCACAGGCTACAATCAACAGCCTGATCAACCCTATACGAAGGAGATGTGTTGCGCTGAATGAGGCAAATGCTTGCACACTGTTCTGGCACTCAACGTCCTTTCCAACCGCTCCACTAAAAACCATCCTGTGCTCACAGGGGGAAAAACGGTCACTCCATTCATTAAAAGCACAATTTAACCAACACCCATCTATTTTTCTGACTGCCTGGACCTACTATTTGGTTTTGAAGTATTTAAACCAAACCATATGATTTGAATGACAAGTATTTTAATAAACAAAGTTCAATGTAAGAAGTGCTCATCATTTCAAATAGGCTACATGTCATACAGCATGTAAACACTCTAAATAGGTCAGGAGCCAAACACGGAAAGAAAATGTATTATTTAGGATATATTATTTCAAGGCTGTAGCCTACAAAGAAATGCATTTGCGAGTGCGACACAATTGGCTGGTAGGAACATAAAGTGCTCAGCATTTAAACAACATTTTGTTGTATTAAATCATTAGTCTATAAATTGCGCATATAGGCTGTGACTTACTTACAATTAAATACAAATTAAACAAAAAATGCAATGTTAGGCTCAATCTGCATTGCCTTTTTTGAAATAATAAAAAAAACAGGAGTTTGGTGAGAGTGTGGCTTCAGGCTCATACGATGGAGAATGGAGAATATCCTTACCGTGCTTGCAGAGCCCACTGGAGATGCTAAACACCCTTTTGGCCACTCTTGCCAGGCTGGGCATAGATGCAGAGTTTTTTCTTTTCTTCTTATAGGTAGGCATTTGGTTCATTCAAAATTGAAAGCTCCTTGAAAGTGAGAATATGCCAGGCCTATTGAGACAAAATCATATTATGGTCGTGTGTGTGTCGTGGAGAAAAATGAATGAAACTTTTAAGAGATCTGAGTTTTAGTTTATAAATACTTTGCTACCCATCTCATTCCTTTCATTTAGCATGTGCACATAGTAAGTATACCATCAATATTTAGTGAACTCCATGACAGTAGCTAAAGCAGGGGACTATAGCAGCACATAAGTAGACTACAAATGCATGCTGGAGCGGGCATGCCCTGAGGTCATGAAGTGAGTGCCACTGGAGCGAAATTGGTAGCGTGCAAGAAGGCCGACGCACCAGCCTTTGGGAATCTAACTCTGCGCTCTAGTCACACTGCTCTTCGTTCCGTTCACATACTCTGGTGGTCACAAGATACTGACTTTAAGGTGACCAACATAGGCATATCTTTATTCCCAGTCATGTGAAATCCATAGATTATCATTAAAGATTATGAGTATTTCAATTGACTGATTTCTTTAAATTAAATGTAACTCAGTAAAATGTTTGAAATTGTTGCATGTTGCGTTTATATTTTTGGTGTGTGTGTATACCAATACCATGTTAACACCTCCATCACCGATAGCGTCATTGCGGTACACCAGAAGTGCATTAATTTCCAATGGAACGCTGCCTTTGCCGTGGTGCATACGTTGGATTTATCGAGCGTATGCATGAAACCATGCGTAGCCAGCTTGACAGAAGGTGAATGTTTAACTTGTGTTGCATGCATACCATTTTGCATGATGACGCATAACCCTCTGCCTCTCTCTTCCCCCTCCAGGCCGGCAGCGGCAGCAGCCCAGGCAGGAGCCCGTTACAGCACTGCAGCCGACGCCCTGGCTGCCCTGGTGGACGCCGCCGCCTCCGCCCCTCAAATGGACGTCAACAAAGGCAAGGACTCTTCCAAGCATGACCGAGACGACGACATGTCTTTATCATCCTCGGTGGCCAGGCGGCAGCACGAGCAGCAGCAGCAGGAGGCAGACAGGCGCTCCATGCAGTCTCCCTACGGCCCAATGTCTCTGCCAGGGGGGAAACTCCACCCAGGATACGCTGAGGGGCCCAGTGGTCCCCAGGGGAGTAAGGACAAGGGTCCTCCCAGCAAGTCACGCATCGAGGAAGAGCTGAGGACCAGAGGAAAGACCACCATCACGGCCGCCAACTTCATTGACGTCATCATTACGAGCCAGATCGCCTCGGACAAGGACTCCCGGGAGAGAGGCTCCCAGAGCTCCGACTCCTCCAGCAGCTGTGAGTCTTCCACATAGAACAACAGAGAACAGTATAGAACGTAGACACAATGGGACAGATGGGATGGAAGGCAGTACGGAACACTGCTGTGGTGGTTAGAGACCTGGATATAGATTTGGTTTGCGGTTTAATTCCCAACATTTCTAACATATAAGACTTAATAACATAGCAAATAAAATAAATACAAATTATAATAATATCTCATATGTTAGTGAGAGGGTTGTTTTATAAGTGTGTGTGTCTGTGCCTGGCCCTGCAGTGTCGTCCAGTAGGTATGAGATCCCCAGTGGAGGAGCCATCGATGTGATCAGCCCAGCCAACTCACCAGCCCAGTCCCAGCAGCAGCAGGACGACAGGGACCGGGCCGACAGGGACCGGGCCGACAGGGACCGGGCCGACAGGGAGAGGGCCGACAGGGACCGAGCCGACAGGGACCGGGCCGCACAGGCAGCAGCACAAGGTGAGATGGCACTATATACTGTGAAAAAAACATGAATATGTGTTGTCAGTGCTGGTTTCCCTGACACAGATTAAGCCTGCATCTGGACAACAACAAAAAGGCTTGCTCAATAGTGAATATCTATTGAAAGTGCATTTCAGTCAAGGGCTAGGCTTAATGTGTCTGGGAAACTGGCCCTGACTGACCGGTAAAGCTCTATAGATGCCATATATGGAGACTTGAAGTATTCTCTTGGCGCTCTGAATCACTCTTTCTCAAGTACTGTTTTCCTTTTCCAAGGTTTAAGTTACCTACCATGTCCTACATGAGTACAGTACAATATCTGTACTCAACTGACTTCAATACAAAATTTAACCAACTCAGCTCTACAAGCTGTATTGAATTCAGGTTACTGCAGAGGCATACTGTATCTTATAGTGATGATATGGTGTAAACATACTACAACCCGAATGACTCCACCCGAGTCATCTGAGTACAACAGATATAGCAGACGACACCATTCCATTCCCCACTAGCCCCCGTCTGGTCACCAGACCGCTGCACAAGCTATTTCTGTCTGCTGTAGGCAAATGTATATCAGTTGGTGCTGGCATGCAATACAGTGCTACCCCTCCTCCCCCTCATCTCCCCTCCCGCAACTCTCTCTGTGTGTGTGTGTGTGTGTGTGTGTGTGTGTGTGGAATATTCTCACTCAGCAGCTGGCATGCGTCCCTTTGACATGATCCGCTACCGCCAGTCAGCAGAGTCACAGCAGCCCCCCTCCTCCCAGGCTGACGGAGGGTACTCCCAGTCCCAGCAGGTCCCCAAGACCCACCGGGTCATGACCCTGGCTGACCACATCTCGGTAAGACACACTGGTAGCTTTCCACAGTTGCATGCCATGTAATTGCCTGCGCAGTCGGCCATCAGATTGATATATCGTTGTGGTTATCTAATATGTTAAAACTAATCAGAGATCTATCAGGCAACTGCAATGTAGTCAGCCTGGAACACATCCAATGACTCATTCATTCATAACCCTTTTCAGCTGGGTTCCTGAATCCTGAGGCAAAGTATCCACATTCTGTGTAACCAATACAATTTACTTTACCAAAAATGTATGTACAGTATGCCTCCTATACCACTTTTTGTTGAGTGATGATATCTTGAGTGATCCATCGACTGAACTGCAAATGATGATCTCAACAACTCTGACAACAGCCTCTACTAGACATCTTAAGATAAATACTTTTAAGAGTAGTGAAAATGTATGTGTGCCTCCAAGTACTAACATCTCCCTGATCTGTCTGTCCCCTTGTCCTCTCCTCTTTCTCCTTTATAGCATATCATCACCCAGGACTTTGCCAGGAACCAGGACCCTCCTCAGTCCTCCGCTACCATCTCCTCCTCTGCCACCACCACATTCCAGAGTGCCCAGCTGCCCGTGTCTATCTTGGGCCCCGGGGGTCGTGCCAAGGTCCCCAGCCGCTACAGCCCAGAAAACCAGGCCCAGGCCCCATCACACCACCAGAGACCCACACCCAGCAGAGTGTCTCCCGATAATGCCCCTGACAAGCCCAGAGCCAGGTACAGTAACAGCACCCGGCGGTAGCCCAACACAGCCTCTTCACCAAGCCAGCCTGAGACATGGTCATTAGGGTGTACACCATAGCAAAATGTTTTGCAACGAAAAACAAAAACTTGTGTTCAGGTAGTACCTCCATGCAAAATGTTTTCTCCCTACTGAACATAACCCTGGTGGTACACCTCTGACCACTCCATCAGATTCTCACTTTTTGCTCTTTTCCTCTGTGCCTCCCCCAGACCTGGTAAATCCCCTGATCGGGGTGGCAGGGGGGCGATAGAGAGCTATGAGCCCATCTCCCCTCCCCAGAGCTACCAGGATAAACAACAAGAGGCCAGAGAGCAGCAGCAACCACAGAGGCGAGAGGCTGACCAGCCTGAGATGAGGTGTGTAGGACTGGCATATCTTCATAAGAAGTGGGGGTACTCCCATTTGTTTATATTCACCTTACATTGTCTTTCAATGTTATAACTAGGCATATTTGTATGTTTTGGTGTCTTTAAGGTTTAACCTCTCTAGGATATGTGGTACCTGGCCAAAAGCCAGGGAAAATGCAGAGCGCCAAATTCAAATAAATTACTAATAAAAATCTAACTTTCATTAAATCACAAAATTAAAGCTACACTTGTTGTGAATCCAGCCAACATGTCAGATTTCAAAAAAGGCTTTTCGGCCAAATCAAACGGTGCTATTAGCTGAGGATAGCACCTCTGTAAACAAAGAGAGAAACCATATTTCAACCCTGCAGGCTCGACATAAAATGCAGAAATAAAAAATATAATTCATGCCTTACCTTTGACGAGCTTCTTTTGTTGGCACCCCAATATGTCCCATAAACATCACAAATGGTCCTTTTGTTCGATTAATTCCGTCGATATATATCCAAAATGTCCATTTATTTGGTGCATGTGATCCAGAAAAACACTGGTTCCAACTTGCTCAACGTGACTACAAAATATCTCAAAAGTTACCTGTAAACTTTGCCAAAACATTTAAAACGACTTTTATAATACAACTTTATTTACGTTAAAAAATACTTAATCGATCAAATTTAAGACTGGATGATCTGTGTTCAATACCGGAAGAAAACAAACTGAAGCATGCGTTCTGGTCACGCGCCTCTATCTAACAGTACACTTCAAGTGACCCTCGTTCAAGATGGCCGTACTTCTTCATTACACAAAGGAATAACCTCAACCAATTTCTAAAGACATCCAGTCGAAGCGATAGGAACTGCAAGAAGGTCCCTTAAGAAATCTGGATTCTCAATGAAAACCCATTGAAAAGAGAGTGACCTCAAAAAAATAATAATCTGAATGGTTTGTCCTCTGGGTTTCGCCTGCTAAATAAGTTATGTTATACTCACAGACATGATTCAAACAGTTTTAGAAACTTCAGTGTTTTCTATCCAAATGTACTAATAATATGCATATGTTATCTTCTGGGGATGAGTAGCAGGCAGTTGAATTTGGGCATGCATTTCATCTGGATGTGAAAATACTGCCCCCTGTCACCAAGAAGTTAAGTGACAAACTAAAAAGCATGACAGATTTTTTTTGTATGTCTACATGCATTTGTGTGTGTGTGTGTGGTGGATTCTGAATACCTTCCCCTGGCACAAGGACACATGGATTCAGTGCCCATGGGCGGAATGTGTCTTGTGGGCAGCTGTGACCCATTTGGCATGCCAACGGAGTGGAAACTGGGTGGAGAGGTGCCAGTTGCACGCTAGCCTACTCAGCCATCTGCTGCCTGACTCTTAACCCCTGTGGTGGCCTTTCTCTGGTTACAGGGGTGACTCTCGCTCCCCTGGCAGTGTCAGCTACCTGCCCTCCTTCTTCACCAGGCTGGAGAACACCTCCCCTATGGTGAAATCCAAGAAGCAGGAGATCATTCGTAAGTTGAACTCCTCTGGTGTCAGTGATTCTGATGTTGGTAAGTGTGCTCTCTTCTTATCTACCTTGTACTAACGTCATTGAACAAAGCTTTCCAAAATGGAAATAATGTGACATTTGATGGAACTCAATTTATACAGTATTATATGAACATATAATGGGATGCATTGCACTCATTTCTCATTTTCACAAGTGAAATATTGTAAATAACAATGAACTCTGTCTTTAGCACCATTTTTTAGTTTCAGACATTTTGTTTACTGTGCTATCATTTCTTCTTTCAGGAAATGCACAACCAGGCACAGAGATCTTCAACTTGCCTGCTGTGACCAGCTCAAGTGCGTTTAGATATTTCTATCACCATTCAAACAAACTAGAATAATTTAAACCAGCAACTTGTGGGTAGTGTTCAGTAAGCACCAAAATGGAATAAAATAAATTTAAACAAACATTTTTCTAAATGTTTTCTGTTTGCATACCCTAAAGAACACGACCGTGCTGGCTGCTCCATATCTTCCCTGTCTAATCGTCCGTCGTGTGTTTGGCCCTCCAGGTAGCGTGAACCCCAGGAACCACTCCTTCAGCGACCCGGCCAGTAACCTGGGCCTGGAGGACATAATTCGCAAGGCCTTGATGGGGAACCTGGAAGAAAGGCCAGAGGAGCACCAGGGAGGGCCTCAGCCCAGCTCTAACACCACCAGTAACGAGGCCCGCCAGGAGGCCAACCCTTCACCTAGCATGGGTCAGTGGCACACAAGCACACATACAGCCAACTAAAACATATAGGAATAGACACATTCACATGCACACACAAGGAAATTACTGTCTCTATAGGCCCATTGTGGGAATCAAATTCTTAGAAATTCTGATATTTACAACAAACTCACCAGACTAGTCCTAAGCTTTTGCTAACTCTATTGCATTATTGCTAACACTCTTGTATTTGTCTGATTGTCCAACAGGCAAACAGAAACTGCAGAGCAAAGCCAACAGCCGAAAGTCAAAGTCGCCCAACCCAGGCCAGGCATACACAGCAGCAGAGCGGCCCTCGTCAGTCTCTTCCGTCCACTCAGAGGGAGACTACCACCAGCAGCCCCCAGCCTGGTCCTGGGAGGACCGGCCCTCGTCCACAGGTACCTAACCTGTCTGGGAACAGAACCCCGTTCCGCTAGCGGAACCCCTCGCCAACAGCCAATGAAATTGCAGGGCGCCAAATTCAATCAACAGAAATCTCATAAATCCAATTTCTCAAACATACAAGTATTAAGCACCATTTTAAAGATACAATTCTCGTTAATTCAGCCACAGTGTCTGATTTCAAGAAGGCTTTACAGCGAAAGCTCCACAAACGATTGTTAGGTCACCACCAAGTCACAGAAAAACAGCGATTTTTCCAGCCAAAGAGAGTTGGCTGCAAATATAGATAAAATGAATCACTAACCTTTGATCTTCATCAGATAACACTCATAGGACTTCATGTTACACAATACATGTATGTTTTGTTTGATAAAGTGAATATTTATATCCAAAAATCTCATTTTACATTGGCGTGTTATGTTCAGTAGTTCCAAAACATGCTGTGATTTTGCAGAGCCACATCAATTCACATAAATACTCATAATAAACATTGATAACAGATACAACTATTACACATGGAACTTTAGATAAACTTCTCCTTAATGCAACCGCTGTGTCAGATTTCACTTCTTTTTTCTTTTTTTTTAAGCATAATATGAGTACGGCGCTCGGACGACAAATCAAGACAAACAGATATCCGCCATGTTGGAGTCAACATTGGTCAGAAATAGCATTAAAAATATTCACTTACCTTTGATGAAGTTATATTACTGGTCATAGAAACCTATCAAACGATGTATAGAATCAATCTTTAGGATGTTTTTATCATAAATGTTCAATAATGTCTCAACCGGAGAATTCCATTGTCTGTAGAAAAGCAATGGAACGAGAGGTAACTTTCTCATGACCTCGCGTCACGAGCCCGTGGCTCTCTGCCAGACCTCTGACTCATTCCCTTCTCATTCAGCCCCCCTTCATAGTAGAAGCATCAAACAACATTCTAAAGACTGTTGATATTTAGTGGAAGCCTTAGGAAGTGCACGATGACCAATATCCCACTATCTTCAATAGGGGATGAGTTGAAAAACTACAAGTCTCAGATTTCCCACTTCCTGTTTGGATTTTTTTCTCTGGTTTTTGCCTGCCATATGAGTTTTGTTTTACTCACAGACATCATTCAAACAGTTTTAGAAACTTCAGAGTGTTTAATATCCAATACTACTAATAATATGCATATAGGAGGCAGTTTACTCTGGGCACACTTTTCATCCAAAAGTGAAAATGCTTCCCCCTAGCCCAAACAGGTTAAGGCCCTTAGCCCATATAAACCTTGACTATCTGGCCATCATTCCACATTAACAGCCACACAGGTATTCAGAAATCTGGATTTTATTTTCTTGTATCTCAAAAATAGATTTTCAGCCTGACATATTAGACACAAAACAGTCTGAATCCCTCTAATGACTATCCTGTCTCACTTTACTCTCCAGGCTCCATGCAATTCCCCTATAACCCCTTGACCATGCGCATGCTGAGCAGCACCCCCCCCACCTCCATACAGACCCAGCAGCCCCCACCTGGAGGCCCTCTGGGGCCCCAGCAGCAACAGCGTGTATGGGAGCGAGAGCCCCTACTGTCGGAGCAGTATGAGACCCTGTCAGACAGTGACGACTGATCCCTGCCACAAGAATCCTACCTGCCCCCCATCCCACCCCAGAGGAAGGGCAGGCCTCTCAGTACAGGCCTGCATGCCCCCCCTCACAAAAAAAACCTATCCTCACTCACTGGTGCTGATCGAGTGTGGGGAGAACAGGGGGGTGTGGCGGTATCCCTTTTGGTTCAAGTGCGCCCTCTAGCTGCCAGCAGGAAGAAAGGCAGCGAGTGACTTCTGACGGGCTGGAATCTTCAGGATGGACTGACTGACTCCCTTTACGTCCAGAAGCTTTGATAGACACAGCCTGCCAGGACGGAGAACGCCTGAGTGGAAGATATGATGAAAGATGAAGAACTTGTATGTAAAAAGATGAAAAAAACAAACACTTTTTTTGTGGTTGATTTCTGTAAAGAAATGCTTTTGTCTTTAAGAAAAATAATTGTATGTAAATAGAGTAACCTTTTGCAGTGGGTTTTTTTCTGAACTTTTAGTGATGCTTTTAAATGGATCCACTTTGTTTTTGAATGAATGGGGGGGGGTTAATCTTGAATATCAGTCGGTCTCTCCCTGTCCATCTCTTACCCCCCACCTATCTAGCACCACAGTGAAGCTGAGAGACAGAACCTGTGGGTTGTACTTGATAATGAGGGGAGAACTGTAGGAGAAGCCCTGACCACCAAGCACCACCAAAGCCTGTTGTGGACATAAGTGAATGAAACAAACACATGTTAACATTTCAATTGCGGCTTTGTAATTTGATGCCTGTCTTTGCAACACTGTGGAGAAAGATGATGCATGGATGTAACAATATTCCCCCTGATCTAGAACTTAAAGAAAGCTTTTGTCAGTCAGTCACCACACCCTTGAGACAAAACTAATGTATTTGGTACAAGTTGAGAACACTGGTGTAGGAGCAAGCAGAAAGGTGAAAGAAGACTAATTAATAAGCTTGATGTTGTCCCAAGTTGTTTCTTCTCCTCATGACTACTTCTGGGCCCCCATGTTGATCTGAACTCTGTCATTGAGCCAATAGTTTTTGGATTAAGCTGACCACCACTACGGTGGGTGTATTGTATGGCACACAGTCTGACCCGTAGCTATCCCTCTAGGGTTTCCAACAAGTGCTGAATGTTCTACTTACAGTACTCTGCAACCCATGTTGTCATGGTAACTAAAGTACATCGGGAACCTTTTCTAGAGGTTCGCCCATGCCTTGTGGCTGGAGAAAAATAAGGCAGCTTTAAACACATTTTCTCAGAGATATAAGTTGGTGTTTTTAATGTTTTTGTTTTGTATCCTTAGTCCTTTTTTTTTTTGTATACTGTTCAGACAGAAAACCGATTTGTGTGATTTGTCTTATGTTTTAGACAAAAAAAGACAACTAACCAAACATAAATGGTCTGCACCATTGTTGCACTTTTTGCTTTGTAACCTTTGACAACAAAAGCATACTTTCTACCTGTTGTATAACTTATTCACGCTCCTGCAGAGGATTGTACTGAGATGTGCTTGACTTTGACTTTGCCCATCACTCATGGAAACCTGGATGTTTATGACCGAGTTCCTGTCTTCTCTTGTAGCTGGTACATGGTTTTGTAGTGTGACATGCATTGCAGTTTTACTTTTGTTTGGGGTACAGTCAAGATGTTAAGGAAGAGTTGCTTTTTTGCTGTCATGGTGACTATTCAAATCCATGGCCTCTTAATCTATTCTCAATATTCTAGATTAATATCAGCTGTTTTTTTGTCAACAGACATGTAGCTTCTTTACATTTTGAATTTTGACAAGGTCAACATTGATATTGACAGTAATGTTCCATTTTGGTTCTCTCAGCTTTTGCTTTGCTTAAATAACAATCCCAATCTGCTCTAAACTAGATTTATTTTCCCCAAAAAATATTTAGATTTGTTTTAAGTCCTAGAGCTCAGATTTTTGCTATCATTTTCAACATCAGTTATTCAACATCCTATTTTTGATGGGATGTCAAGTGTTTACAATGGCAATGACAAAAAGTTTACAACACTTGAATCTTAAAGAAAATCGAAATGAAGACAGAAAATAATTAGTGCATCTTTTCAGCTCAATGGAGTCCAAAATGGCAACCTATTCCCTATATAGTGTACTACTTTTTTGGGTGATATCCAACCTGGATGCAATTTTTTTTTGGCTGTTTAAAATTTGAGACTTAAACCCATGTATCCCATGATGTTGAAATGCAATGTTTGTATCGCACAATGTCTCTTAATAGTCTATTACAAGAGTTCAGACCAATCAATAAAGTGGATCAGTTCTCCACCTCAAACGTTTGCATCTTTGTTTCCTTCTCTGATTGGTCATTGGCTTAAAAGTTCTGAGACCTCCATTACTTAGTCTAGGGCTAGGCCAAGAGACTAACTGCTCCATCAAGGCAAGGCTCATCTATAAGTGGTGCAGCATCTCAGTGCAAGAGGTGTCACTGCAGTCCCTGGTTTGAATCCAGGCTGCATCACATCTGGCAGTGATTGGGAGTCCCATAAGGGGGCGCACAATTGGTCCAGCGTCGTCTGGGTTTGGCTGGGGTAGGCCGTCATTGTAAATAAGAATTTGTTCTTTATTTAACTAGGCAAGTCAGTTAAGGTTAAATAAATAAAAATATATCAGTGTGGTGAAATGACTAACAAAACAATCCATTTTCATTGCTAAAATGTTTTTGGTATGCCGAAGAACCCTCAATGGAACAGCCTTTTCACATTCCTGCTGAAGTCTAACAGATGGTAGGCAAAAGCCAGCAGAGCAGCTACAGAGTGGTGGTAACTCTGCGAGTGCAAGTTGTTTTGGTGTGGCGAAGAGAGCAAGGTCGCAGATGCCCTGATCCCTTTGCTACACTTGGACAAGAAATGCAATCTTTGGTCTGGAATGTGGGAACCTGCCATGAGGTACGCCTGAAACTTTTTTAGAGAACAGACATGAATGATTGAGGTAAAAGTTCTAGTCTATGCTGTTTCCCATTGTTGTTTGACGGACCTGGTCTCTCACCATATGTCCTCCGCTGCCCGGTCTCTTCAGGCCCACAGCAGGTGGTGGGAAGGGTCCTGGCGGATCAGGGCCGGTGGCCATTCAGACCATGACCAGTGGCTGGCCCAGGGAAAATAGCAGGAAATACATCCTGAACCTTCCCAGCCAGAGAGACATAGGGAACAGGTAAAGTTAGATGAGTACTCTACCTGGTCTATAGACAAAAATACAGAATGAAAACTGTGTAATATAAGCTGATCACAACAAAAGGTTGATAGCCTATTTGTTGTAGAAGCCAAGACAGTCAGTTAGCATACATTTGGTCAATGTGTGCTTAGGGCCTCCTTATTTGGGCAGTCCCACCTGAATACCTCACTGCCCATGACAGACTCAGGCTTTTTAAGCCTGATGGCTGGCCCCTCTTAAGTCCATCATGAGGATCCTGGATAGGGGCAGGCACCCTTGTCCATCCTTCTGCAATGACACACCACAGGTGCCGTAGAGACCTGAGATCTCAACAGCTCCTTCCCTCATCCTGTCCAAGTTCCTGAAAAATAGGAAATGTATCGCTTAAAGCAGTCCGGTGGTCTTCAATTCAGAACATGTCATTTGATAAACTAATGTAATTGCCCAGGTATAGGATTGCAGCTTGGTATAACGAAATACACTCAACAGTCTACATTTATAGAAACACCCATTTCATCTTGCATTAAACATATCATACCACCTTTCCATTGGAGTCAAATTCATCCCAGTAATTGTATGGGATAAATACAACCTAAACATGCTCAAAGAAATATAAATAAAGCAGCTAGAGAGAACTATTACTCTCCTGAACATATTTTACATTGACATTTTAGTAATTTAGCAGACACTTATTCAGAGCGACTTACAGTAGTGAGTGCATACATTTTCATACTTTTTCGTACTGGTCTTTGAACCCACAAACCTGGCGTTGTAAACTCAATAATCTATCAACAACCACACATATTTCTCAGGATCAGCAGGGCAGGCCAGTCAACCGTGTGAAAACAAAACAATATGCCTTGCTTGTTCAACTAGAAATGTAGCTGAGGAACGCTCAACTCAAGTTTCAAGTTTAAATGTCACGTGCACAAGTACAATGAAATGCCTTTCTTGCAAGCTTCAAACCCAACAATGCAGTAATCTATATCAATGTAGAGCTAAAAATAACATAAGGTAGAACAAAACCACACAAGAAATATGAAATAACACGAGAAAGTAAGAAGCTATATACAGAACCAGTTCCAATACCATATTTTGCAGGGACACTGGAGTGATAGCTGTAGATATCAGAGCTTGTTGGGAGGAGCTATAGGAGAACAGGCTCATTGTAATGGCTGGAATGGAATTTGGAACAGAGTCAAACACCTTTCCATGTTTGATGTGGTTGGTACCATTCCAAGGATTCCATTCCAGCTATTACAACGAGCCCATCCTCCTATAGCTCCTCCCACCAGCCTACTCTTTTAGATATGTGTAGGGGTAAGGTGATTAGGTGTCAGGGTATATGATAGAGTAGCAGCAGCGTAAATTCCGATTGTATGTGAGTGAGTGTGCGTGCAGGTGTAGAGTCAGTATAAATGTGTGTGTTGGAGTGTCAGTGTGTGTAGAGTCCTTTGAGTGTGCATAGAGACAGTACAAAAATAAAAATACAAGGGTCACCTCAGATAGTCCGTGTAGCCATTCTGTTAGATATTTGGCAGTCTGATGGCTTCGGGATAGAAGCTGTTCAGAAGCCTGTTGGTGTTAGACTTGATTCACCGGTACCGCTTGCCGTGCGGAAGCAGAGAGAACAGTCTATGGCTTGGGTGACTGAAGTCTAACGATTTTCCCGGGCCTTCCTTTCAAACTGCCTGATATAGAGGTCCTGGATGGCAGGGAGCTCAGCCCCAGACATGTACCTGGCTGTCTGCACCACCCTCTGTACCGCCATGCAATCGAGGGAGGTGCTGTTGCGAATCAGTGATGCAGCCAGTCAAGATGCTCTCAATGATGCAGCTGTCCCTGAGTCCTAAGTTTGGTGACGAGCTTGGAGGGAACAATGGTGTTGCACGCTGAGCTGTAGCATTCTCACATAGGTATTCCTCTTATCTAAGTGGGTGAGGGCAGTGTGGAGTGCAATTAAGATTGCGTTGTCTATGGATCTGTTAGGGCAATATGCAAATTGGAGTGGGTCTAGGCCTAGGGTGTCTGGGATGATGGAGTTGTGTTCCATACCAGCCTTTCAAAGCACTTCATGATTACAGATGTGAGTGCTACAGGGTGGTAGTAATTGTGGCATGAAGCTTTAGAGTTCATTCCAATAGGAATGATGGTAGCCATTTTAAGACGTGGGGATTACAGACTGAAAATTACGGTTGAATATGACCATGAATATGCCTGCCACCTGATCTGCACATGCTCTGAGAACGCGCCCTGGAATACCGTCCACACCTGCTGCTAGTTCTGACCTGATTAAAGACCTTACTCACTTCGGCCTGGGAAAGAGAGATCACCCAGTTCTCTGGGTCAGTGGGGGCCCTCACGCATGGTACGATGTTGTTATTGTGGAAGCGTGCATAAAACGCATTGAGTTCGTCTGGAAGAGAGGCATCATTGGGCAGATCAGGGCTAGGTCTTCGCTTGTAATCCATAATGGACTGTAGCCCCTGCCACATGCGTTGGATCGGTCCACCTTATTCCTATATTGTCCTTTAACTCGTTAGATGACTCTGCAAAGATCATAGAGGGACTTCCTGTACTTGTTTCTCTCCTCAGTCGTCGCCTCAGGGTTGTCTGCAATAACCCTGTGTGCAGTAGCCCTGTCCTCTACTGAGTTGAGCGTTCCTCAGCTAAGTTTGTCTCTAATATACAGTGGCCATATCAGACCTGCAAGTCATATTATGCCAGCTTGCAAAGTGATATTTGATTCCTATTGGAATCCAGCAATACTGGTGATATCCAAGAAACTTTATATACCCCAAATCTGCATTCAGAATGACTGTCAAGGTTAGAAAGACAAATATACAGTATAAGCGAGACTAACAAACCATTTAAACTGGAACAACCATTTCAGTAACGGGTGCAATAAATCCAACTAACATATTCCATTAGTTTAGAAACGTGTATGTTATTTATCTTTGTGCATAACATTTATAAATCAATCAATGCAAAACACAACAAACTAAAAATATATTGAAAATATATAAAAATCTAACTGCAATAGAGCATGCTGGTAAATGTGATAATGATGGCTGTGGTTTTGCCAGTCTAGCTTGACCAGCTAGACCAGGGGTATTCAACTCTTAAACAACAAGATCCGGAGCCTACTGGTTTTCTGTTTTACCTGAAGATTAATTGCACCCACCTGGTGTCCCAGGTCTAAGTCCCTGATTAGTGTGGAACAATGAAACCAGAGTTGAGTTTGAGGGAGTTAGACTATGTAGGACCAGCATAGGCCAGTATAGACCAGCTTGGTCACCAGCATCACCAGCATACCCTACTAGTATTAGCTAGTCACCAGCATACAAGCATGAGCTGGTCACCAGCATCACCAGCTTGAACAGCTAGCTAGACCATGCTGGTCAGACCAGCATAGAATAGCATGGATCAGCGTAAACCAGCATGGACCAGCTTGAAAATGTAGGCTGGTCTATCCTGTTTTTTTAAAGTAGGGTAGTTCTCATACACTGCTCAAAAAAGTAAAGGGAACACTTAAACAACACAATGTAACTCCAAGTCAATCACACTCCAGTGAAATCAAACTGTCCACTTAGGAAGCAACACTGATTGGCAATAAATTTCACATGCTATTGTGCAAATGGAATAGACAACAGGTGGAAATTATAGGCAATTAGCAAGACACCCCCAATAAAGGAGTGGTTCTGCAGGTGGTGACTACAGACCACTTCTCAGTTTCTATGCTTCCTGGCTGATGTTTTGGTCACTTTTGAATGCTGGCGGTGCTTTCACTCTAGTGGTAGCATGAGACAGAGTCTACAACCCACACAAGTGGCTCAGGTAGTGCAGCTCATCCAGGATGACACATCAATGCGAGCTGTGGCAAGTAGGTTTGCTGTGTCTGACAGCGTAGTGTCCAGAGCATGGAGGCGCTACCAGGAGACAGGCCAGTACATCAGGAGATGTGGAGGAGGCCGTAGGAGGGCAACAACCCAGCAGCAGGACCGCTACCTCCGCCTTTGTGCAAGGAGGAGCAGGGGGAGCACTGCCAGAGCCCTGCAAAATGACCTCCAGCAGGCCACAAATGTGCATGTGTCTGCTCAAACGGTCAGAAACAGACTCCATGAGGGTGGTATGAGGGCCTGACGTCCACAGGTGGGGGTTGGGCTTACAGCCCAACACCGTACAGGACGTTTGGCATTTGCCGGAGAACACCAAGATTGGCAAATTCGCCACTGGCGCCCTGTGCTCTTCACAGATGAAAGCAGGTTCACACTGAGCACATGACAGACGTGACAGAGTCTGGAGATGCCGTGGAGAACGTTCTGCTGCCTGCAACATCGTCCAGCATGACCGGTTTGGCAGTGGGTCAGTCATGGTGTGGGGTGGCATTTCTTTGGGGGGCTGCACAGCCCTCCATGTGCTCGCCAGTGGTAGCCTGACTGCCATTAGGTACCGAGATGAGATCCTCAGACCCCTTGTGAGACCATATGCTGGTGCGGTTGGCCCTGGGTTCCTCCTAATGCAAGACAATGCTAGACCTCATGTGGCTGGAGTGTGTCAGCAGTTCCTGCAAGAGGAAGGCATTGATGCTATGGACTGGCCCGCCCGTTCCCCAGACCTGAATCCAATTGAGCACATCTGGGACATCATGTCTCGCTCCATCCACCACAGACTGTCCAGGAGTTGGCGGATGCTTTAGTCCAGGTTTGGGAGGAGATCCCTCAGGAGACCATCCGCCACCTCATCAGGAGCATGCCCAGGCATTGTAGGGAGGTCATACAGGCACGTGGAGGCCACACACACTACTGAGCCTCATTTTGACTTGTTATAAGGACATTACATCAAAGTTGGATCAGCCTGTAGTGTGGTTTTCCACTTTAATTTTGAGTGTGACTCCAAATCCAGACCTCCATGGGTTGATAAATTTGATTTCCATTGATCAATTTTGTGTGATTTTGTTGTCAGCACATTCAACTATGTAAAGAAAAAAGTATTTAATAAGAATATTTCATTCATTCAGATCTAGGATGTGTTATTTTAGTGTTCCCTTTATTTTTTTGAGCAGTGTATAATTCTCCATATGGCAAGATGTGTTATTTAGGAAATGTTTTACTAACATATAGTGTGTATGCAGGCCTCAGTGTCAAGGATGGATGTAGATCAGGAGTACTCAACTACCATTTGGGAAGGCCACACATTTCCTAGGTGGCAAAAGGTCCAGATGGATATGTAATTTATCTTGTAGTAACAAACCCTCACCTCGCGACCCATGTGACCCCAAACTGTTCACAAACCTCTTGTTGGCAGAAAGAAAATGTTGCAGTTTGTAAGCTAATTTCCTGCAATTCAACACATTTTGCCATGGGGTGGAGATACATTTTTACAGTTTTAAGGCTAATTTCCTGTAATTCTACTCATTTTGGCATGTCTTATGTGTGTTCATATGATACCTGAGTGACTCAACAAAATCAATGGGAGTCGAGGTCACTGGTCACGTAATCCGGCCATGATAACTACAAGATTTAGATAGCTGGTTAGCCTAATTTACTTAGCAAACATGGGCTAGTTGGTCAACTGGACATTTTTGTCAGGTGATAAATAGCTCTCTGAGACCTGTCAGTGAAGGACTTAACAAGAGGAAAACTGCCCATGCACTACCACATGTCAAAATTTCATCTTGTGCATTCTACTATTACAACTCCCAACAGCATTAAATTAAAAACCTGACTGAGTTCTTAAAAATAAAAACAATGAAGTTGGGACTCGCGGTCCTTATTTGACCCCGTTCTGTGTCCGGATCCGGACTACGGTCTGCCTGTTCAGTATGGCTGATGTAGATTATGTGATTGAAGAAAAGTGGGGAAAATGGCTGACATGGAGAATTCCCTGTCTCTGATTTCTTGTAGGCCTACAGAGTTTATATTTTAAACACCCTCTTTCTCAATTGTTAGAAACTTGGGGAGGATTGAAAATTATTTAATTGTACTTTTTCTTTCATTGATTTACACAAAATACTCAATTTCGAAGTGATTTTTTTTTATATATGAATTTTGACAGATTAATACAAATTACATAACTAAAATGTAGTCATTGCATAAATACATAATAGGGTTGACATCATTTTTGAATGACTACCCAGTCCTCTGTCCCCCAAACATAGATCTGTAAGGTCTCTCAGTCAAGTGTTGAATTTCAAGCACAGATTCAACTACAAAGACCAGAGAGCTTTTCAAAAGCCTCAAAGAAGGGCTGTGATTGGTAGATGAGTAACAACAATAAAACAGACACTGAATATACTGTATCTTTACGCATGTTCAAGTTAATAATTATGCTGTGGATCATGTATTAAACCACCCTGACACATCAAAGATGCAGTCGTCCTTTGTAGTGACTCCACAATAATGACCTAAATGACAGAGTGAAAAGAAGAACACAAATATTAAGAATTATATTCCAAAACATGCATATGTACTGTAAGGCACTAAAGTATACTAAAGTATACTGTAAGAAAAAAAACACTGCAAAGGAATACACGTTTTGGCCTAAATGCAAAGACTTAATTTTGGGCAAATCCAACACATCGCTGAGTAACTGCCTCCCTATTGTCAAGCATGGTGGTGGCTGCATCATGGTATGGGTATGGTTGACATTGGCAAAGACTGGGGAGTTTTTCAGGATGAAAAAAAACATGATGGAGCTAAGCACAGGAAAAATCCTAAAGGAAAACCTGCTTCAGTCTGCTTTACATCAGACACTGGGAGACGAATGTACCTTTTAGCAATACAATAACCTACAACACAAGGCCAAATCTACACTGGAGTTTCTTACCAAGCAGACAGTGAATGTTCCTTAGTGGTCAAATAACAGTTTTGATTTAAGTCCACATGAAAATCTATAGCAAGACATACAAATTGCTGTCTAGCCATGAAAAGAATAATGGGCAAATATTGCACAATAAAGGTTTGCAAAGCTCTTACGAGACTTAGCCAAGAAGACTCACAGCTTTAATCACTGCCAAAGGTGTTTCTAACATGTGAATCCATATCTAATCAAGGTATTTTAGTGTTGTTTATTTCTATTCATCTTTCAAAAATTATAGATTTTTTAAAGAGTATTTTGTGTAGATCGTTGACAAAAAAATGATAATTAAATCCATTTGAATCCCACTTTGTTACACAACAAAATGTGAAGATATCCAAAGGGCTGTAGACTTTCTATAGGCACTGAATGAATTACAGGTAACTGCCAAAATAAAGGAAACAATTGAGTAAATGAGAGATACAAATTACTGTAGCTATTATTTTACTATTGGCTAAATATAATGTAAACAACTTAGTACTTTGACCAACATATATCCCAATCCCAATATGCACTATAAATATTGCGAGCTTCTAATGGATTACAGGTAGACCTCTGATTCATTTTGTATCATACATTTTGTATCTCGTGCTTTAATGTTGCGCTTTGCCCATAAACTTTTCTCTGGCACATTTGCAGGTTCTGAGATGCCTTTCTTTTGTACCTGCGGTGTCCGAACAAATCTTCAAAGACATACAGAAGACAGAAGAGAAAACTCTAAGTGAGTTATAGCTTGAATAAAACCCACTAGTTATCTCATCTGTGAATGTCATGCAAACACATCTCTAGTCCGGTGTGCTAGCCAGCAGATGGCACTGTTGTTATGGCTTTGTTATGACTGACCATTTTGTCTGAGTTTCCTGTTTTTATCACATCTGTTGAGACAACACAGATGTTTGTCTGAAGACAACTCTCATTGGACTGAAGACTGTTCCATTGATTGTATCAGCCAGCCATATTCTCCCTTCACCATTTTGGACATGGATTTAATTCTAAACTATTTTTTGTAATTTCTCTCTTTACTTTGCACCACTGATATTTCCTCTCTCGCCCCCTGAGATTAACACACACTGGTTTAGTCATCACCAGTAGACTATGTTTGTATCATAGGCCAGACTTTGAATAATGGCCTCTGGATCAAAGAGATCAAAATGAACTCCTCCAGTCCAAACCAAATGTTGAACGTCTTTGAAAACATATTTCAAGAAAAGATGACCAAGTGCTGATTTATAACCGGAATCTTTCCTGTGAATATAGTATACCCTATAGCAGGCTTCCTGAGATTTAAAAATAGAAAAAATCCTGGCATGCTATTGCACCAGAGGGAGGACTGCAGAAGGCATTGCATGATGTGGGCTAGGGAGAGATGGTATGCCTAGGCTATTCTATGCCCTTCATGATGTCAGTAGCTACACTCCTCTTCATTGAGGTCAAGCCCTTACTTTCTCCAGAAGCTGTCAGCCTACTCCTCTCTTACTGTCTTCATGATAATTAAGGATATAAAAGCAAATTGCGAATTCACTTTTCATTATACTGGCTCTGTGGAATTATTAGCAATAAGGGCTCCCGTGTGGTGTAGCGGTCTAAGGCACTGCATCTCAGTGCAAGAGGGGTCATTGCAGTACCTGGTTCAGATCCAGGCTGCATTACATCCGGCTGTGATTGGGAGTCCCATAGGGCGGCGCACAATTGGCCCAGCGTCGTCCGGGGTAGGCCATCATTGTAAATAAGAATTTGTTTTTAACTGACTTGCCTAGTTTAAATAAAGGTTACATTTAAAAAAAATAAGATCCTATTTTAGGTCTATAGCTTATTTAAAACCAGATAAAGAAATGATTCTAACTCCATCACTGTTTTTTTGTGTTTTCTTTGCAGTTGCTGATGATCTGCTCATTGCGTGAGTGTTACTGTACCTTTCACCTCTATTTGACCTGGGATTCTTCTCATGGTGTTGCACCAGACCCTTTCTCATCATGGACACACCTTGTTTTACCAATAATCACATTTACCATTCCGGACATCTTTTTTTGCCAGTCCTACACACGTCACATTTAAGGTCACTAAAAATAGTTTGGAACACTCCACGACAATCAAAATACACCACAACACAATAGTCATAGCTTCTTGTAGGGGTGATCCTTCTAAAAACGGTCTCACGTTACTGATACTGAGTGAGTGTGTTTTATTGGGGAAACTGGTGGATGAGTGAATGGCCTTTTGTGGCCTTTTGTGGCCACAGTGAGGTGGAGATGCCGTCACTGTCACCTAAACAGACATACCTTCCCTTATTGGTTGGCTGGTTGGTGAGGCATTTCCTGATGTAGTGGGTGCTGTGGCCATAGCTGTGGCTGGGTCACATCCTGTCCTGTGTTTTGTTAATCCTGAAGGGTAATTTGCCTGGTTTAGTATTTTCTCCATTAAAAGAGCTAGCCTTAATATGGGTCCCTCTCCCTGCCTGTCCCCTGTCCCTGTCTCTCTCCCAGGATAAGATTTGTGTTTGGCTCCTGTGCCCTGCAGGCCCTGGACCTGGTGGACCAGCGCTCTGTCACCTGTGTCTCATCCTCCAGTGGATGGACAACATATCAGGTGAACATCTGCTACCCACTTTGTACTAGGGTTTAATACTGGTGACCGGTATCCCGAGATATCCCGACAGTTACCGTGGACTTACAGTCAGCTCCAAAATTTTTAGCACCCTTGATAAAGACAAACATAAAATACTGTATGAAATAAATAATACAAACTCAACTATATTGTATGCAGAAAAAGGACAATTATATTATTTTATACCGATACAGTTGCTCAGAGAAAGAGATTTTGTTGAACAAGTACAAAATTATTGTCATCCATAAAGATTCTTACAAATAAAATTGCATTTATAAATTCATCTAATTTTAAGAAACTGTATTGTGGCCTTCCATTGCGTCCTGTGTCACTGATGTATAAAAATGAGGCAACACGTATGTAAAATACATTTTTTATTTATCCCCATGGTAAAAGGCAAAGAACTCACAAATAGAAATAGACAAATGGTTGTTGACCTTAAATCAGGCAATGTTTACAAAACAATAGCTAAAAAAGTAAATATACACAGCCTGGATGTGTGTTGGGTCATTGTCCTGTTGAAAATCAAATAATAGTCCCACTAAGCACAAACCAGATGGGATGGAGTATCGCTGTAGAATGCTGTGGTAGCCATGCTGGTAAAGTGTGCCTTGAATTCTAAATAAATCACAGACAGTGTCACCAGTAAAGCACCATCACACCTCCTCCTCCATGCTTCACTTTAGTAGTGGTTTCTTTGCAGCAATTCAACCATGATGGCCTGATTCACATAGTCTCCTCTGAACAGTTTATGCTGAGATGTGTCCATTACTTGAACTCTGTGAAGCATTTATTTGGGCAGCAATTTCTGAGGCTTGTAACTCTAATGAACTTATCCTCTGCAGCAGAGGTAACTCTGGGTCTTCCTTTCCTGTGGTGGTCCTCATGAGAGCCAGCTTCATCATAGTGCTTGATGGTTTTTGAGACTGCACTTGAAGAAACTTTCAAAGGTCTTGAAATTTTCCGGATTGACTGACTTTCATGTCTTAAAGTAATGACAGACCGTCGTTTCTCTTTGTTTATTTTAGCTGTTCTTGCCATAATATGGACTTGGTGTTTTACCAAATAGGGCTATCTTCTGTATACCAACTCTACCTTGTCACAACACAACTGATTGGCTCACACACATTAAGAAGGAAAGAAATCCCCCAAATTAACTTTTAATAAGGCACACATGTTAATTGCATTCCAGGTGACTACCTCATGAAGCTGGTTGAGAGAATGCCAAGAGTGTGCAAAGTTGTCATCAAGGCAAAGGGTGGCTACTTTGAAGAATCTAAAATCTAAAATATATTTTGATTTGTTTTATCTTTTGGTTACTACATGATACCATATGGGTTATTTCATAGATTTTTTTATTTCTTTAGGGGATAGATCAGATTTAATATTGCAGATAGATTGTAGCCTGCATCATTTCAAATTCCCCATATATTTTTTGGCAAATATATACATACATACACATATACATACATACAGTGGGGCAAAAAGTATTTAGTCAGCCACCAATTGTGCAAGTTCTTCCACTTAAAAAGATGAGAGAGGCCTGTAATTTTCATCATAGGTACACTTCAATTATGACAGACAAAATGAGGAAAAAAAATCCAGAAAATCACATTGTATGATGTTTTATGAATTTATTTGCAAATTATGGTGGAAAATAAGTATTTGGTCACCTACAAACAAGCAAGATTTCTGGCTCTCACAGACCTTCTTTAAGAGGCTCCTCTGTCCTCCACTCATTACCTGCAAATAAATTCATAAAAAATCCTACAATGTGATTTTCTGGATTTTTGTCCTCATTTTGTCTGTCATAGTTGAAGTGTACCTATGATGAAAATTACAGGCCTCTCTCATCTTTTTAAGTGGGAGAACTTGCACAATTGGTGGCTGACTAAATACTTTTTTGCCCCACTGTATATACACATATCTTTTATATATATATATTTCCTTTATTACCCTCCAACCCTACCACCCCTCCCCCAGTTGGAGCAAACTAGTGAACAACAACGCTTAGGCCTGTATTTCCAGCTTATACATACTGTACTATACACACTGTACTATATACATTTTATGGACACAGTCTATTTTACAATAGGTTTAATTTGTTTGTTTTTAATTATTGTCCTTCCTCTACCCTCAACCTCTCCTATATATTTATGATGTCCACCCGGTTCTATTTGCCATATCTTTCAAACTGTGCTCTTTCAAAAAAGTTCTTAACATATATTGCTGTGTTTATTCTCATGGAAAAGCACCAGAATCCATAACCGTTCCCTACAGTACCAGTCCCAGACTCCCTGTAGGTCATGTTGTCTTGGCTGATAGCAGGGCCTGTCCAGTCCAGTCAGTGTAGTTCAGTTTGTGGTCATTGTGACTTAAGTTTCCTGTAAATGCCTTCGACTGCTTTTATATAATGGGACAGAAAAAACACAATGAGGCTAAATACAGACAGTGGTTTCTGTTTTTTTAGGAGAAATTGTTTTATCCCCTTTCCCTCAAGGTTTTGGTGACCTATGTGGTCAAATGATGGGATCTTTATTCAAAATGATTAAGCTATAATATGATGTGGTTCCGGGCACAAATTCAGTTCTACATTTAAAAAGAAATGTCAATATTTTTAATGATGTGATTAAAACATATGTGTGAGTGAAAAGAAAGCACAAATCCTACCACGCAGATAAAGTGTTGGAAAGCCTTAAAAGAAACAAGACGATAAGTCTTCCAATCATACCATTTACAACATATAGTCAGGTCCAAAGTTATTTGATTCCTTGATAGAGATGAGCCAAAAGACTGTATAAATGAAAATCCCCTATTGAAAATCCCCTATTTTCATTACTTTTTCATTACTTAAGACACATTCTAAAATGTGTTATGAGATTGGAGAACACGTTGGGAGAGATCTCAGAACATTCCTCCATACAGAATCTTTCCAGATCCTTGATATCCTTCATCTGCGCTACACCGCTGGTGTGCTTGGCCAAAGACCTCTATTTTTGTGTCATATGACCATAAGCACCGGTTCAATCCAAGTGCCATTGTAGGCGGATCTATGGTCAGATGTTAAGGGGCTATTTTGCTTCTACTGGTTGAACCCCATTGAAAACCTGTGGTTTGAATTGAGGATCTGGAAAGATTCTGTACAGCATCAGTGAGCTGTGCTATCTTCCAATATATTTGGAGTAACTCATTACCGTGGCTTTGTTGTTCTTTAAAAACATAAACCCCCAAAATCATGAATTGCTAGCTATGTCATTTCTCTTAGATAACTTTTTTCTCCTCCTGTCTTTTACTTTTGACCACTAATCTTTAGGGAGGATGTGATTTGAGAGCAAATGTCACCTAGCTATTGTTTTCAATCTACCCCTCCCCTGGACCTTTCTGTCCATGGAGGAAAGGAGGTCATTCAGAAGTTTTGGGACACATCCCGAGGGAGGAAGTGCGTAAATGTGTGGGTGTTTGTGTTAACCTGATCTTCATTTAGGTTAGGATGCCTTGTTTTGTGGTCTGAGGGGGAGGGTACACCATATTTGGGCAGTTGAGATTCAAGGTTTCCTCTGATTCAGTATTGGAAGACCTTTTGTTTCTCTCCTCCCCTGAATTCTTAGTCAGGAGGAAATAGTTTGTCCTTCTCTGAATTTAATTGAACTTTGGTCTCCAGGGGATTTTAATCAACATGTCAATTACATTATAATGGGCAATACAACAATGTAACCTGGGGCAACTGTCCAAGTGGCACAACGTTGAATGTCATGGTGTTGTTCATGGTGGTGGAGGATTGCCACAGCACCTGCATCCTATTTTTCTTCCATTTGGCAACCCTCCAAATGAAAACCAGGCTATTGACAGTGTGTGTTTTATGTTCTCTCTTTAAAATGCCTTGCTGCAGTATCCCTAGTCAGACAGTAGCCTACAGTCCAGTGTCTGTATTACCTTGTCTGTCACACCCTGATCTGTTTCACCTGTCTTTGTGCTAGTCTCCACCCCCCTCCAGGTGTTGCCCATCTTCCCATTATCCCATGTATTCATACCTGTGTTCTCTGTTTGTCGGTTGTCAGTTCATATTGTCTTGTTAGGTCTTACCAGCAGACTTTCCCACCTTCCTGTTACTCTAGTTCTGTTTCCTAGTTTTTCCCGGTTCTGACCATTCTGCCTGACCATTCTGCCTGTCCTGACCCCGTGCCTGTCTGCCGTCCTGTACCTGCCTGACTCTGATCTGATTACGAACCTCTGCCTGCCATGACCCTGATCCTGCCTGCTGTCCTGTCCCTGCCTAACTATGACCTGATCACAAACCTTGACTTGCCCTTTGTCTGCCCCTTGTGTCTAATAAATATAGAACTGTACTATCTGCCTCCCGTGTCTGCATCTGGGACATATCCTAAGTCGTGATAATGTCAGCCCTGGCTAGAGGCTCCTATAGTTCTAGTGTGGGATACTAACTGATAGTAGCCATGTTGCCTCTCTCATGAGTTTGTTTTACATGAACAAGAGGTTGATAAATGTGACTCCTGCTTTCCCTTCTCCTCTTCTGCTATCCCTTCTCATTTCCCAGTGTTCAGTTACACGGATGGTAGTTAGTTATGCTTGCCAAGATATCTTGTTTTTATTTTACCTTTATATAACCAGGCAAGTCATTTAAGAACAAATTCTTATTTTCAATGACGGCCTAGGAACAGTGGGTTAACTGCCTGTTCAGGGGCAGAACGACAGATTTGTACCTTGTCAGCTCGGGGGTTTGAACTTGCAACCTTCCGGTTACTAGTCCAACGCTCTAACCACTAACCACTAGGCTACCCTGGTCTATAGTTTTATCTATAATTGTAAATCATTGTTAAAAACCTGCCCTACTCTCTGTGTTCCACGCTCATAACCAGGATGTAACCCATGGAGTTACAGATAATTATCTCTACCTGATTGTTCTGTATCATGACTACAAATATCACCTTTCTGCCTGTGAAGGACACAATACGCTCCTCACCCCAGTACCCGAGGACACATGATGAATGAATCTGTTTGATTGATTACACATTGCTTCCACAGTGTTGGATTGATTTACAATATTATGGCATTTAGCACCACTTATCGAAGACATTAACTCAAGAATACATTTGTGAGACAAGTGTGAGTATTTCTGTCCAAATCATTGAAAAATAGGCTAGGGGACCTTATGTACCCCCTTTTCCTATGTACTTTGTAGCTCTGGGCTAGGGAGAGGAGCCGCTCTGGGACTTGTTGCTCTGGTCTTTGTTTTATTATTGTGCCTGCTGTGAAACTAATGAATAAGCTGGCCTTTCCCCTGCTCATAGCTTGCTTCTGTTTGTTTGCCACATTGGCTCATCCATAACTTTAGGTGACCTTTTCCGTGAGGATATGAGGTTGTGCACTGGTTGACAGTTGTGACCCATTGGTTGTGACAGGGCACAGAGAATCAGGGGAAAGTTTTTGGCGGAATAGCAACATGTTCTTTTGAAGCAGCTTTTCAAAGGGCATAATTCTTGGAAAGCAACTTTTTCATGCTGCAACATTTTTTTTTTTTACATTAAGTATCCGACCTTGTAGGTATCAGGTATCAAGGTAAGACCCAGATGCAGACTGTCGAAGTAACAATGTTTATTGTAGCAACAGGGGCAGGCAAAGACAGGTCAAGGCAGGCAGGGGTCGATAATCCAGTGTAAGAGCAAAGGTACAGGACGGCCAGCAGGCTCAGGATAGGCAGAGGTCGGTAATCCAGAGGGGAGCAGAGGTACCGATCGCCATGCAGGCTCAGGGACAGGCAGAGTGGTCAGGCAGGTGGGCTCAGGGACAGGCAGAGTGGTCAGGCAGGCGGACTCAGAGCCTGGACAGGCAAGGGTCAAAACCGGGAGGACAAGAAAAGAGAGTTTGGGAAAATGCAGGAGCTGAGACACAAAACTGCTGGTTGACGTAAACAAACAAGACGAACTGGCAACAGACAAACAGAAACCACAGGTATAAATACACAGGGGATAATGGGATCCCTAAAGATTGGAAACCTGTCGCAGTCATCCCCCTCTTCAAAGGGGGTGACACTCTAGACCCAAACTGTTATAGACCTATATCCATTCTAAAGTCTTCGAAAGCCAAGTTAATAAACAGATCACTGACCATTTAGAATCCCACCGTACCTTCTCCGCTGTGCAATCCGGTTTCTGAGCTGGTCACGCACGGGTGCATCTCAGCCACGCTCAAGGTACTAAACGATATCATAACCACCATAGATAAAAGATTGTACTGTGCAGCCGTCTTCATCGACCTGGCCAAGGCTTTCGACTCTGTCAATCACCGTATTCTTATCGGCAGACTCAACAGCCTTGGTTTCTCAAATGATTGCCTCATCTGGTTCACCAACTACTTCTCAGACAGAGTTCAGTGTGTCAAATCGGAGGGCCTGTTGTCCGGACCTCTGGCAGTCTTTATGGGGGTACCACAGGGTTCAATTCTCGGGCCGAATCTTTTCTCTGTATATATCACCGATGTCGCTCTTGCTGCGGGTGATTCCCTGATCCACCTCTACGCAGGCGACACCGTTCTGTATACATCTGACCCTTCTTTGGAAACTGTGTTAAGAAACCTCCAAACGAGCTTCAATGCCATACAACACTCCTTCCGTGGCCTCCAACTGCTCTTAAACGCTAGTAAAATGAAATGCATGCTTTTCAACCGTTCGCTGCCCGCACCTGCCTGCCCGACTAGCATCACTACGGACATAGAATATGTGGACATCTACAAATACCTAGGTGTCTGGCTAGACTGTAAACTTTCCTTCCAGACTCATATTAAACATCTCCAATCTAAAATTAAATCTAGAATCTGCTTTCTATTTTGCAACAAAGCCTCGTTCACTCATGCCGCCAAACATACCCTAGTAGAACTGACTATCTTACCGATCCTCAACTTCGCTGATGTCATTTACAAAATAGCCTCCAACACACTACTCAGAAAACTGGATGCAGTCTATCAGAGTGCCATCCTTTGTAACGATGTTCGTCGGAGGAAGAAGGAGTAGACCAAAGCGCAGCGTGGTACCTGTTCATATTTCCTTTAATTAACTGAACACTAAATACAAAAGAACAAGAGAATAAATGAAATCCGAAACAGTCCCATATGGTGCAAACACTGAAACAACTACCCACAACCCATAGCGGGAAAACAGGCTGCCTAAGTATGGTTCTCAATCAGAGACAACGATTGACAGCTGCCTCTGACTGGGAACCATACCTGGTCAAACACCTAGAAATATAACACACAGAACCAAAACATAGAATGCCCACCCCAACTCACGCCCTGACCAAACTAAAATAGAGACATAAAAAAGGAACTAAGGTCAGGACGTGACAGTACCTCCCCCCAAAGGTGCGGACTCCGGCCGCAAAACCTAAACCCATAGGGGGGGTCTGGGTGGGCATCTGTCCGCGGTGAACCCCACTCCACCTTAGTCTTGGCCCACTTAGGTGGTGCCTTTGGAGCGGCGACCCTCGCCGCCGACCCCGGACTGGGGCCCCTTGCAGCGAGCCCCGAATAGATGGGAGACTCTGGCAGCGCCGGACAGGAGGGAGACTCTGGCAGCGCCGGACAGGTGGGAGACTCTGGCAGCGCCGGACAGGTGGGAGACTCTGGCAGCGCCGGAGGGAAGGGTGACTCAGGCAGCTCCGGAGTGAAGGGCGACTCTGGCAGCTCCGGAGTGAAGGGTGACTCTGGCAGCTACGGACTGACGGGCGGCTCTGGCAGCTCCGGACTGACGGGCGGCTCTGGCAGCTCCCGACTGATGGGCGGCTCTGGCAGCTCCGGACAGACGGGCGGTCCGGACTGGAGGGAGACTCTGGAGGGAGAAGACACAGAGATAGCCTGGTGCGTGGGGCTGCCACAGGGCCCACCAGGCTGGGGAGACCTACTCCAGTGTTAATTTGCTAAATTATAATCACTTGCTACTATGGCCTATTTATTGCCTTACCTCCTCACGCCATTTCCACACACTGTATATAGACTTTCTTTTTTTCTATTGTGTTATTGACTGTACTCTTGTTTATTTCATGTGTAACTCTGTGTTGTTGTTTGTGTTGCACTGCTTTGCTTTATCTTGGCCAGGTCGCAGTTGTATATGAGAACTTGTTCTCAACTAGCCTACCTGGTTAAATAAAGGTGAAATTAAAAAATGTAAAATTTAAATTTAAAAAATGGGGAAGATGGGCAACAGCTGGAGGGGGATGGAGAAAATCACAAAGACTGGTGAAACAGATCAGGGTGTGACAAGGTCAGATACGTCAGTAGCGTCATGTCTGGCCACTGTCATCTCACCAACCCACACCCCTGACTCTGTCCAGCAGCTCAATGCTTTTATGAGGTCAGAAACTTCAGACCCTGGATTTAGTGTCTGGAACCATGACACAGCCACTTGGATGTCACTTCAGAGAAGAAGCTTGCAATAACACCTACCTTACTCCGTCTGAGGAGCTTAGCCTAATGCTACTTTGTAGCTCTGGGCTAGGGAGAGGAGCCACTCGGGGACTTGTTGCTCTGGTCTTTGATTTATTTTTATGTCTGCTGTGGAACTAATGAATAAGCTGGCCTTTCCCCTGCTCGTAGGTTGCTACTCTTTGTTTGCCACATTGGCTCATCCATAACTTTAGGTGACCATTTGGCCACAGCATTGGGTACTGGCTAATATTTGGAATATTAGGAACAATTAAACATATATGTTTAGCTCTCTGCAGTTGCCTTCTCTTTGTAAGGATTAGACCTGATATGTGTAGCAACACCAACCCTGTTTTGGTGAGTGAGATTGACTTATCTACTGTAACTAAGCCAAGACTACACTGTTTCTTAACAAGGGGAATCCATATTTATGACCATAACACAACCATTTCTTAGGTTTTGCTACAGTAAATTATATTGAAGAAGTGTTTTAACACTCAGAGCACCGGAATTCCATAACTCAGCGTTTCCCAAACTCGGTACTTGGGACCCCAAGGGGTGCACTTTTTGGTTTTGGGGTTTGATGATTAGTTGATTAATTGAATCAGCTGTATAATTCTAGGGCTAAAACCAAAACGCACAATCGCTCCATCAGTGCTCAGACTGTCTGCAATAGGCTGAGAGAGGCTAGACTGAGGGCTTGTAGGCCTGTTGTAAGGCAGGTCCTCACCAGACATCACCGGCAACAATGTCGCCTATGGGCACAAACCGACCGTCGCTGTGCCAGACAGGACTGGCAAAAAGTGTTCTTCACTGACGAGTCAAGGTTTTGTCTCACCAGGGGTGATGGTCGGATTTGCGCTTATCGTCGAAGGAATGACCGTTACACCAAGGCCTGTACTCTTGAGTTGGATCGATTTGGAGGTGGAGGGTCCGTCATGGTCTGGGGCGGTGTGTCACAGCATCATCGGACTGAGCTTGTTGTCATTGCAGGCAATCTGTGCATTACAGGGAAGACATCCTCCTCCCTCATGTGGTACCCTTCCTGCAGGCTCATCCTGACATGACCCTCCAGCATGACAATGCCACCAGCCATGCTGCCCGTTCTGTGTGTGATTTCCTGCAAGACAGGAATGTCAGTGTTCTGCCATGGCCAGAGAAGAGCCCGGATCTCAATCCCATTGAGCACGTCTGGGACCTGTTGGATCGGAGGGTGAGGGCTAGGGCCATTCCCCCCAGAAATGTCCGGGAGCTTGCAGGTGCCTTGGTGGAAGAGTGGAGTAACATCTCACAGCAATAACTGGCAAATCTCGTGCAGTCCATGAGGAGGAGATGTACTGCAGTACTCAATGCAGCTGGTGGCCACACCAGATACCGACTGATACTTTTGATTTGGACCCTCCCTTTGTTCAGGGACGCATTATTCCATTTCTGTTAGTCACATGTCTGTGGAACTTGTTCAGTGTACGTCTCAGTTGTTGAATCTTGTTATGTTCATGCAAATATTTACACGTTAAGTTTGCTGAAAAGAAACGCAGTTGACAGTGAGAGTAGTTTATTATGTTAAAATAGGTCATAAGAAACCTCAGGACACCAAATGCAAATTGAATCAGTCGGAAAATGTATTGATTGAATGTAAATGTAAATACTAAAATAATTATAGTGTATTTTCTGACTAAAAGACAACAGTTGCCTGCTCAGTTTGCCTGTCCAAACTACACCTAAACTATATTGAAACTAATTTCACACATATAATAAAAGATGTGGCCTAAAGATAAGATTAAATTGACAATAGTCTAATGGCTGACAATAATATCAATTGTCAATTATGCGATGGGTCGATCTAATCCTGGATGCTGATTGGTTAATGCCTATTTACTCTGTTCCATCTCACTGTGCAATCCACTGTCTCTTCCCCATACTGTTTATATTTATTTACTTTTCTGCTCTTTTGCACACCAATATCTCTACCTGTACATGACCATCTGATCATTTATCACTCTAGTGTTAATCTGCAAAATTGTAATTATTCGCCTACCTCCTCATGCCTTTTGCACACAATGTATATAGACTCTTTTTTTTCTACTGTGTTATTGACTTGTTAATTGTTTACTCCATGTGTAACTCTGTGTTGTCTGTTCACACTGCTATGCTTTATCTTGGCCAGGTCGCAGTTGCAAATGAGAACTTGTTCTCAACTAGCCTACCTGGTTGAATAAAGGTGAAATAAAATAAATAAATAAAAATCAGCCCATGCAGGCAATTTATAAAATGTATCTCTACTATAAAAAGCATCTATACATTATCTTCCATTTCTTTTAAAACTAGGATTTGGTTTTCAATAGCAGAGATTTGTATAAACCTTGGTGTCTGTTTCTCCGACATTTGCAACTTTGTTTCAATATTGAAATTCCATCTCCAGCTGTCCCATAGTAATGAACGTGTCAGGAGTCGGGACGAGACAGACAGGCAAACAGCTTTTCTCAGCCAGTTGAAATTATGAATCAGCTGGCATCATTTTTATGGACAAAGAAATGTCAGAATAGTCTACACTACACCTACTTGGAGTAGTCAGGGCCGGATTAAAAGAAAACTCAAAATCTATTTTGGTATTTGTTTCATTAGTCCATTGTTGTTATAGACCCACATGCTTTCCATGTCAGCAATCAAGTTTAACATATGTAACTTTTGAAATACAGAAATATGGCCGTATGGTGCATTTACATAGCCGTATGATGCTGAATCTTTTTATTACCACACAAATGACTGAAATGAGTGGCTACTCTGACTGACAAACTGAGATCAATCTGGTCTTGAATTCAAACCAACAGTAGCCCAGGCCATTGAAGCAACACACAGATTGTACAATATTAACAGGAAATACATATACAGTATACACAGTAGCAGTCAAAAGTTTAGACACATACTCATTCAAGGGTTTGTCACGAATCCCGCTGAAGATGGTGCCTCTTCCTGTTTGGGCGGCGGTCGTTGTCGCCGGCCTACTAGCTGCCACCGATCCCCTTTTCTGTTTCATTTAGTTGTGTCTGATTAGTTGCACCTGTTTCGTGTTTAGGTTTTGGTTGTGGGCTATTTAAACCCAGTTGGCCCACCGGCTTTTGAAATTCCATCTCCAGCTGTCCCATAGTAATGAACGTGTCAGGAGTCGGGATGAGACAGACAGCTTTTCGGTGGTGGAATCATTCCACGGAGCGCGTTTTTTCACGAAACTGAACCTCAGGAGCGCGTATAATCAATCTGGTGCGTATTCGGGAGGGAGACGAGTGGAAAACAGTGTTTAGTACCACATCAGGCCACTATGAGTACCTCGTCATGCCGTATGGATTAAAGAATGCTCCAGCCATCTTTCAATCCTTTGTAGATGAGATTCTCAGGGACCTGCACGGGCAGGGTGTGGTGGTATACATTGATGATATCTTGATCTATTCTGCCACATGCACCGCGCATGTCTCCCTGGTACCCTAGGTACTTTGGCGACTGCTGGAGCATGACCTATACGTCAAGGCTGAGAAATGTGTGTTCTCCAAACAAGCCGTTTCCTTCCTGGGTTATCGCATTTCCACCTCGGGGGTGGTGATGGAGTGTGACCGCGTTAACGCCGTGCGTAATTGGCCGACTCCGACCACGGTAAAGGAGGTGCAGTGGTTTCAAGGGTTTGCCAATTACTACCGGAGGTTTATCCGGGGTTTTGGCCATGTTGCGGCGCCTATTACTTCACTGCTGAAGGGGGACCGGTGCGTTTACGGTGGTCAGCCGAGGCAGATGGAGCTTTCAACCAGTTGAAGGCGCTGTTTACTGACGCGCCCGTGTTGGCGCATCCGGACCCTTCGTTAGCATTCATAGTGGAAGTGGATGGGTCCGAGGCTGGGGTTGGAGCCGTGCTGTCACAGTGCTCGGGCACGCCACCGAAGCTCCGTCCCTGCACTTTCATTTCTTAAAAGCTGGATCCGGCGGAGAGGAACTATGATGTGGGGGACCGGGAGTTGTTAGCTATGGTAAAAGCCCTGAAGGTGTGGAGACACTGGCTTGAGGGGGCTAAGCACCCTTTCCTCATCTGGACTGACCACCGCAATCTGGAGTATATCCGGGCGGCGAGGAGACTGAATCCGCGTCAGGCTAGATGGGCCATGTTCTTTACCCGATTTAGATTTAAGATCTCTTATAGACCAGGTTCCCTCAACACTAAGGTCGACGCGCTGTCCCGTCTCTATGACACTGAGGACCGGTCCATCGATCCTACTCCCATCCTTCCAGCTTCTAGGCTGGTGGCTCCGGTGGTATGGGAGGTGGACGCGGACATCGAGTGGGCGTTGCGGTTGGAACCTGCGCCTTCACAGTGTCCGACCGGTCTCAGATACGTGCCGCTTGGTGTCCATGATCAATTGATTCGGTGGGCTCACACACTACCTTCTTCAGGTCATTCGGGGATTGCGAGGACGGTGCGGGCTCTTAGGGGGAAATACTGGTGGCCCACCTTAGCCAAGGACGTGAGGCTCTATGTCTCCTCCTGTTCGGTGTGCGCCCAGAGTAAGGCTCCTAGGCACCTGCCTAGAGGGAAGTTACAGCCCCTCCCGGTTCCACAACGGCCCTGGTCTCATCTACCGGTGGACTTTCTTACTGATCTTCCCCCATCTCAGGGGAACACTACCATTCTGGTCGTTGTGGATCGGTTCTCTAAGTCCTGCCGTCTCCTCCCATTGCCTGGTCTCCCTACGGCCCTACAGACTGCGGAGGCTCTATTTACCCATGTCTTCCTGCACTACGGGGTGCCGGAGGACATCGTATCTGATTGGGGTCCCCAGTTCACGTCCCATGTTTGGAGGGCGTTTATGGAGCGTCTGGGGGTCTCGGTCAGCCTGTCCTCTGGTTATCACCCCGAGAGTAATGGGCAGGTGGAGAGAGTGAACCAAGAAGTGGGTAGGTTTCTGTGGTTGTATTGCCAGGACCGGCCAGGAGAATGGGCGAGGTACGTCCCATGGGCGGAGTTGGCCCAGAACTCACTCCGTCACTCCTCCATGAACATGTCGCCATTCCAATGCGTGCTGGGCTACCAGCCGGTCCTGGCTCCGTGGCATCAGAGTCAGACCGAAGCTCCTGCGGTGGAGGAGTGGGTACAGCGCTCTTGAGAGACCTGGCCGGCAGTCCAGGACGCTCTCAAGCAGGCCGGTGGACGGCAGAAGAATAGCGCTGACCGCCACCGCAGTGAGGCCCCTGTGTTCGCACCAGGGGACAGGGTCTCGCTCTTTACCCGAAACCTGCCCCTCCGCCTGCCCTGCCGGAAGCTGGGTCCGCAGTGTGTGGGGCCATTTAAAGTCCTGAGGAGGATAAACGAGGTGTGTTATAGATTGCAACTTCCCTCTGACTATCGTATTATCCTTTCGTTTCATGTGTCTCTCCTCAGGCCGATTGTAGCTGGTCCTCTACAAGAAGGTGAGGTGCCGGAGGTCCCTCCGCCCCCTCGGGACATCGAGGGGTCCCCGACGTTCACGGTATGAGCTATTCTGGACTCGAGACGCCGGGTCAGGGGCCTGCAGTACCTCGTGGACTAGGAGGGGTACGGTCCGGAGGAGAGGTGCTGGGTACCGGTGGGGGACATTTTGGATCCTTCCCTCTTGAAGGACTTCCACCGCCTCCACACCGGATCAACCTGCGCCTCGCCCTCCGGATCGCCCTCGAGGCCGGGGTCGGCGCGCTGCGGGAGCCGCGAGTCAGGGGGGGGGTGTGGTGTGTGATTATTTTGTGGTATTCATTTTTCCGATCAGTTTTGTCCTGTTTGTTTGGACTGGATCTTTACGCACCCTTGTGTGTGTGGCGTGACCGTCTCTCGGGTTTTTTGGAAAGTAAAGATCCACATCTTTTGAACTACCCTGCTCTCTGCGCCTGACTCCTCTACCCACTACTTATAGAAGCCGTGACAGGGTTGTTCTTTATTTTTACTATTCTCTACAATATAGAATAATAGTGAAGATGTCAAAACTATGAAATAACACATATGAAATCATGTAGTAACCAAAAAAAGTGCAGTGTGTGCAAAGCTGTCATTAAGGCAAAGGGTGGCTACTTTGAAGAATCTCAAATATATTTTGATTTGTTTAACACCTTTGGTTACTACATGATTCCATATGTGTTATTTCATAGTTTTAATGTCTTCACTATTATTCTACAATGTAGAAAATAGTAAAAATAAAGAAACTGGTACTGTTTATAAAATAAAGAAACTTGACTGGTACTGTTTATTATAGGCTACAACAGGCTACAACAGGCTACTAAATATAATTTCCAGTGGCACACTAACTTACCTAATGATGAAGATGAAGCCATAGGCTTCTCATGGTGATGGCCGGTGAGCTTGTCATGCCAATAGCCTATCTCCAGATGAAATACTTTGAAAACAATGCTGTTGTTAGCAAAAACATTAGGAGTTGTTAAGAAAAATAATAAAATTGGTTCTACGGACAGATTAGTCTCCTCTAATCAGCAGTATGTTTTTCCCGCAATTGTATTTTGAAATCTGCAAAAGGCAAACCGACAGCCGCAACCAACCATGGAAATATAATCCATAGATGGCAGTTCCCAGGACTGACAACCATTGCTTGTGTACCCATGAGTTTCACAGTCAAATTGCCAGGGTAAGAGGTTACAAAACCTTTCTATGGATTATATGTCCATGGCCACAATGCAACAACCTGCATATTTATCAGGTATGAAGTTAAGACCCAGATGCAGACAACGTTGAATTAACAATGGTTTAATAATCCAACAGGGGTTAGGCAATAGACAAGTCAAAGCAGGCAGAGGTCAATAATCCCAGAGGTGGGGCAAATGTACAGGTAAGCAGGCAGGGTCAGGCAGAGTGGTCAGGCAGGCCAGCTCAGAGTCAGGACAGGCAAGGGTCAAAACCAGGAGGGCGAGGAAAAAGATTGACTGGGAAAAGCAGGCGCTGAGAACAAAAAATGCTGGTTAACTTGACAAACAAGACAAACTGGCACCAAACAAACAAAGAACACAGGTATAAATACACAGGGGATAATGGGGAAGATGGGCGACACCTGGAGGGGGGTGGAGACAATCACAAAGACAGGTGAAACAGATCAGGGTGTGACATATTTGGAGTGTATGCTGCCCAAACTGCGTTAACTGCCAAAATAAAGGAAACACTTAAGTTAATAAGGGTTACAAAGTATATATTATGGTGTGGGGTGCATTTTCCTGGCATGGTTTAGGTACACTTATAGAATCTATGCCATGGCGCATTGAAGCTGTTATGGTAGCTCATTATGGCCCAACACCCTTTATTTTGGCAAACTTAATCCACAGTTATTTTTTTGTACATTATTGATCCACTGTGGCTAAATTATGCTCTCTCATTAATTTTGAACATTGAGAGCGTGCTCTTGTGTTTGGATAAAACATTATTATAATAACAACAACAAAAAACATGCGCAACCTACAGGCTGAGGCCCAGCCCCTGACTTACACAATTGACCAGTCACATGTATTTATTATGCAGTTTATACATCTTTTTATTAAACAGTTACCCAATCAAGGCAGGTCCCCCCAGTTACCCACGTGGCCCCCCTACCTCCTGTCCTCCCCCATCTGATGATTAACAGAGTGGCAGCAGGCAGCAGCAGGCTGTCTACACTCATTGAGAGCTGGCTCCTGAGTCTTCCTGTGGTTGGTGGCTGCAGTAAAAAAAAAAACGAGGCCCTATATACAGTGCCTTGCGAAAGTATTCGGCCCCCTTGAACTTTGCGACCTTTTGCCACATTTCAGGCTTCAAACATAAAGATATAAAACTGTATTTTTTTGTGAAGAATCGACAACAAGTGGGACACAATCATGAAGTGGAACGACATTTATTGGATATTTCAAACTTTTTTAACAAATCAAAAACTGAAAAATTGGGCGTGCAAAATTATTCAGCCCCCTTAAGTTAATACTTTGTAGTGCCACCTTTTGCTGCGATTACAGCTGTAAGTCGCTTGGGGTATGTCTCTATCAGTTTTGCACATCGAGAGACTGACATTTTTTCCCATTCCTCCTTGCAAAACAGCTCGAGCTCAGTGAGGTTGGATGGAGAGCATTTGTGAACAGCAGTTTTCAGTTCTTTCCACAGATTCTCGATTGGATTCAGGTCTGGACTTTGACTTGGCCATTCTAACACCTGGATATGTTTATTTTTGAACCATTCCATTGTAGATTTTGCTTTATGTTTTGGATCATTGTCTTGTTGGAAGACAAATCTCCGTCCCAGTCTCAGGTCTTTTGCAGACTCCATCAGGTTTTCTTCCAGAATGGTCCTGTATTTGGCTCCATCCATCTTCCCATCAATTTTAACCATCTTCCCTGTCCCTGCTGAAAAAAAGCAGGCCCAAACCATGATGCTGCCACCACCATGTTTGACAGTGGGGATGGTGTCTTCAGCTGTGTTGCTTTTACGCCAAACATAACGTTTTGCATTGTTGCCAAAAAGTTCAGAGCACCTTCTTCCACATGTTTGGTGTGTCTCCCAGGTGGCTTGTGGCAAACTTTAAACAACACTTTTTATGGATATCTTTAAGAAATGGCTTTCTTCTTGCCACTCTTCCATAAAGGCCAGATTTGTGCAATATACGACTGATTGTTGTCCTATGGACAGAGTCTCCCACCTCAGCTGTAGATCTCTGCAGTTCATCCAGAGTGATCATGGGCCTCTTGGCTGCATCTCTGATCAGTCTTCTCCTTGTATGAGCTGAAAGTTTAGAGGGACGGCCAGGTCTTGGTAGATTTGCAGTGGTCTGATACTCCTTCCATTTCAATATTATCGCTTGCACAGTGCTCCTTGGGATGTTTAAAGCTTGGGAAATCTTTTTGTATCCAAATGTTACGGTGCGTGAATGAGGACCCAAAAGCGAATTAACGTAAACAGAGCTTCTTTAATAACAAAACATACGTAGGCTCAGATGGACCGGCAGATTCCGACAGGACAGGACAAGGTTGCAGCAAACATGACGATAGTCTGGTTCAGGCATGAATAACACAAACAAGAATCCGACAAAGACAGAAGCAGGAACAGAGAGAGATATAGAGGACTAATCAGAGGGAAAAAGGGAACAGGTGGGAAAAGGGGTGACGAGGTAGTTAGGAGGAGACAAGGAACAGCTGGGGGAAAGAGGGGGAGGAAAGGTAACCTAATAACGACCAGCAGAGGGAGACAGGGTGAAGAGAAAGAACAGGAACAATACACAACATGACAATACATGACAGTACCCCCCCACTCACCGAGCGCCTCCTGGCGCACTCGAGGAGGAAACCTGGCGGCAACGGAGGAAATCATCGATCAGCGCACGGTCCAGCACGTCCCGAGAGGGAACCCAACTCCTCTCCTCAGGACCGTACCCCTCCCAATCTACTAGGTACTGATGACCACGGCCCCGAGGACGCATGTCCAAAATCCTACGGACCCTGTAGATGGGTGCGCCCTCGACAAGGATGGGGGGGGGGGGGGAAGACGAGCGGGGGCGCGAAGAACGGGCTTGACACAGGAGACATGGAAGACCGGGTGGACGCGACGAAGATATCGCGGAAGAAGAAGTCGAACTGCGACAGGATTAATGATCTGGGAAATACGGAACGGACCAATGAACCGCGGGGTCAACTTGCGAGAAGCGGTCTTAAGGGGAAGGTTCTGAGTGGAGAGCCAAACTCTCTGACCGCGACAATATCTAGGACTCTTAGTTCTACGCTTATTAGCAGCCCTCACAGTCTGCGCCCTATAACGGCAAAGTGCAGACCTGACCCTCTTCCAGGTGCGCTCGCAACGTTGGACAAAAGCCTGAGCAGAGGGGACGCTGGACTCGGCGAACTGAGATGAGAACAGCGGAGGCTGGTACCCGAGGCTACTCTGAAAAGGAGATAGCCCGGTCGCAGACGAAGGAAGCGAGTTGTGGGCGTATTCTGCCCAGGGGAGCTGTTCTGACCAAGACGCAGGGTTGCGAAAAGAAAGACTGCGTAAGATGCGACCAATAGTCTGATTGGCCCGTTCTGCTTGACCGTTAGACTGGGGGTGAAAGCCGGAAGAGAGACTGACGGAAGCCCCAATCAAACGGCAAAACTCCCTCCAAAATTGAGACGTGAATTGCGGACCTCTGTCCGAAACGACGTCTGACGGAAGGCCATGAATTCTGAAAACATTCTCGATGATGATTTGTGCCGTCTCTTTAGCAGAAGGAAGCTTAGCAAGGGGAATAAAATGAGCCGCCTTAGAGAACCTGTCGACAACCGTAAGAATAACAGTCTTCCCCGCTGACGAAGGCAGTCCGGTGACAAAATCTAAGGCGATGTGAGACCACGGTCGAGAGGGAATGGGAAGCGGCCTGAGACGGCCGGCAGGAGGGGAGTTACCGGACTTAGTCTGCGCGCAGACTGAACAAGCAGCCACGAAGCGACGCGTGTCATGCTCCCGGGTGGGCCACCAAAAACGCTGGCGAATGGAAGCAAGCGTACCCCGAACGCCAGGGTGGCCGGCTAACTTGGCAGAGTGAGCCCACTGAAGAACGGCCAGACGAGTAGGAACGGGAACGAAAAGAAGGTTCCTGGGACAAGCGCGCGGCGACGGAGTTTGAGTGAGTGCTTGCTTTACCTGCCTCTCAATTCCCCAGACAGTCAACCCGACAACACGCCCCTCAGGGAGAATCCCCTCGGGGTCAGTGGAGGCTACTGAAGAACTGAAGAGACGAGATAAAGCATCAGGCTTGGTGTTCTTAGAGCCCGGACGATAAGAAATCACGAACTCGAAACGAGCGAAAAACAGCGCCCAGCGCGCCTGACGCGCATTAAGTCGTTTGGCAGAACGGATGTACTCAAGGTTCCTATGGTCAGTCCAAACGACAAAAGGAACGGTCGCCCCCTCCAACCACTGTCGCCATTCGCCTAGGGCTAAGCGGATGGCGAGCAGTTCGCGGTTTCCCACATCATAGTTACGTTCCGACGGCGACAGGCGATGAGAAAAATACGCGCAAGGGTGGACCTTGTCGTCAGAGAGGGAGCGCTGAGAAAGAATGGCTCCCACGCCCACCTCTGACGCGTCAACCTCGACCACGAACTGTCTAGAGACGTCAGGTGTAACAAGGATAGGAGCGGATGTAAAACGATTCTTGAGGAGATCAAAAGCTCCCTGGGCGGAAACGGACCACTTAAAGCACGTCTTGACAGAAGTAAGGGCTGTGAGAGGAGCTGCCACCTGACCGAAATTACGGATGAAACGACGATAGAAGTTCGCGAAGCCGAGAAAGCGCTGCAGCTCGACGCGTGACTTAGGGACGGGCCAATCAATGACAGCCTGGACCTTAGCGGGATCCATCTTAATGCCTTCAGCGGAAATAACAGAACCGAGAAATGTGACGGAGGAGGCATGAAAAGTGCACTTCTCAGCCTTCACAAAAAGACAATTCTCTAAAAGGCGCTGGAGGACACGTCGAACGTGCTGAACATGAATCTGGAGTGACGGTGAAAAAATCAGGATATCGTCAAGGTAAACGAAAACAAAGATGTTCAGCATGTCTCTCAGGACGTCATTGACTAACGCCTGAAAGACAGCTGGAGCGTTAGCGAGGCCGAAAGGAAGAACCCGGTATTCAAAGTGCCCTAACGGAGTGTTAAACGCCGTCTTCCACTCGTCCCCCTCCCTGATGCGCACGAGATGGTAAGCGTTACGAAGGTCCAACTTAGTGAAAAACCTGGCTCCCTGCAGGATCTCGAAGGCTGAAGACATAAGAGGAAGCGGATAACGATTCTTCACTGTTATGTCATTCAGCCCTCGATAATCTATGCAGGGGCGCAGAGACCCGTCCTTCTTTTTGACAAAAAAGAACCCCGCTCCGGCGGGAGAGGAGGAGGGGACTATGGTACCGGCGTCAAGAGCTACAGACAAATAATCTTCGAGAGCCTTACGTTCGGGAGCCGACAGAGAGTATAGTCTACCCCGGGGAGGAGTGGTTCCCGGAAGGAGATCAATACTACAATCATACGACCGGTGTGGAGGAAGAGAGGTGGCCCTGGACCGACTGAACACCGTGCGCAGATCGTGATATTCCTCCGGCACCCCTGTCAAATCACCAGGCTCCTCCTGTGAAGAAGAGACAGAGGAAACAGGAGGGATAGCAGACATTAAACATTTCACATGACAAGAGACGTTCCAGGAGAGGATAGAATTACTAGACCAATTAATAGAAGGATTATGACAAACTAGCCAGGGATGGCCCAAAACAACAGGTGTAAAAGGTGAACGAAAAATTAAAAAAGAAATGGTTTCGCTATGATTACCAGAGACAGTGAGGGTTAAAGGTAGCGTCTCGCGCTGAATCCTGGGGAGAGGACTACCATCCAAGGCGAACAAGGCCGTGGGCTCCCTTAACTGTCTGAGAGGAATGTCATGTTCCCGAGCCCAGGTCTCGTCCATAAAACAGCCCTCCGCCCCAGAGTCTATTAAGGCACTGCAGGAAGCTGACGAACCGGTCCAGCGTAGATGGACCGACAAGGTAGTGCAGGATCTTGAAGGAGAGACAGGAGTAGTAGCGCTCACCAGTAGCCCTCCGCTTACTGATGAGCTCTGGCTTTTACTGGACATGAAGTGACAAAATGACCAGCGGAACCGCAATAGAGACAGAGGCGGTTGGTGATTCTCCGTTCCCTCTCTTTAGTCGAGATGCGGATACCTCCTAGCTGCATAGGCTCAGCACCCGAGCCGGCAGAGGAAGATGGTAGCGATGCGGAGAGGGGGGCAACGGAGAACGCGAGCTCCTTTCCACGAGCTCGGTGACGAAGATCAACCCGTCGCTCAATGCGAATAGCGAGTTCAATCAAGGAATCCACGCTGGAAGGAACCTCCCGGGAGAGAATCTCATCCTTTACCTCTGCGCGGAGACCCTCCAGAAAACGAGCGAGCAAAGCCGGCTCGTTCCAGCCACTGGAGGCAGCAAGAGTGCGAAACTCAATAGAGTAGTCTGTTATGGATCGATTACCTTGACATAGGGAAGACAGGGCCCTGGAAGCCTCCTCCCCAAAAACAGATCGATCAAAAACCCGTATCATCTCCTCCTTAAAGTCCTGATACTGGTTAGTACACTCAGCCCTTGCCTCCCAGATTGCCGTGCCCCACTCACGAGCCCGTCCAGTAAGGAGAGATATGACGTAGGCGATACGAGCAGTGCTCCTGGAGTAAGTGTTGGGCTGGAGAGAAAACACAATATCACACTGGGTGAGGAACGAGCGGCATTCAGTGGGCTCCCCAGAGTAACACGGCGGGTTATTGATTCTGGGCTCCGGAGATTCGAAAGCCCTGGAAGTGGCCGGTGGATCGAGGCGGAGATGGTGAACCTGTTCTGTGAGGTTGGAGACTTGGGTGGCCAGGGTCTCAACGGCATGTCGAGCAGCAGACAATTCCTGCTCGTGTCTGCCTAGCATCGCTCCCTGGATCTCGACGGCTGAGTGGAGAGGATCCAAAGTCGCTGGGTCCATTCTTGGTCGGATTCTTCTGTTACGGTGCGTGAATGAGGACCCAAAAGCGAATTAACGTAAACAGAGCTTCTTTAATAACAAAACATACGTAGGCTCAGATGGACCGGCAGATTCCGACAGGACAGGACAAGGTTGCAGCAAACATGACGATAGTCTGGTTCAGGCATGAATAACACAAACAAGAATCCGACAAAGACAGAAGCAGGAACAGAGAGAGATATAGAGGACTAATCAGAGGGAAAAAGGGAACAGGTGGGAAAAGGGGTGACGAGGTAGTTAGGAGGAGACAAGGAACAGCTGGGGGAAAGAGGGGGAGGAAAGGTAACCTAATAACGACCAGCAGAGGGAGACAGGGTGAAGAGAAAGAACAGGAACAAGACACAACATGACAATACATGACACCAAATCCGGCTTTAAACTTCTTCACAACAGTATCTCGGACCTGCCTGGTGTGTTCCTTGTTCTTCATGATGCTTTCTGCGCTTTTAACGGACCTCTGAGACTATCACAGTGCAGGTGCATTTATACGGAGACTTGATTACACACAGGTGGATTGTATTTATCATCATTAGTCATTTAGGTCAACATTGGATCATTCAGAGATCCTCACTGAACTTCTGGAGAGAGTTTGCTGCACTGAAAGTAAAGGGGCTGAATAATTTTGCACGCCCAATTTTTCAGTTTTTGATTTGTTAAAAAAGTTTGAAATATCCAATAAATGTCGTTCCACTTAATGATTGTGTCCCACTTGTTGTTGATTCTTCACAAAAAAATACAGTCTTATATCTTTATGTTTGAAGCCTGAAATGTGGCAAAAGGTCGCAAAGTTCAAGGGGGCCGAATACTTTCGCAAGGCACTGTATGAAGGCCAAGGCAGCAGCAAAATTGCACACACCCCGGGGAAGAAAAGCTGCAAGGTTGGCAGACGCACTCGGAACAACATCTGTTTCAGCTGCAAGGTTGGCAGAGGCACTCGGAACAACATCTGTTTCAGCTGCAAGGTTGGCAGACGCACTCGGAACAACATCTGTTTCAGCTGCAAGGTTGGCAGACGCACTCAGAACAACATCTGTTTCAGCTACAAGGTTGGCAGACGCACTCAGAACAACATCTGTTTCAGCTACAAGGTTGGCAGACGCACTCAGAACAACATCTGTTTCAGCTACAAGGTTGGCAGACGCACTCAGAACAACATCTGTTTCAGCTGCAAGGTTGGCAGACGCACTCGGAACAACATCTGTTTCAGCTGCAAGGTTGGCAGACGCACTCAGAACAACATCTGTTTCAGCTACAAGGTTGGCAGACGCACTCAGAACAACATCTGTTTCAGCTGCAAGGTTGACAAACGCACTCGGAACAACATCTCTGGACAGAGGGGTGGAAGCTCTGGACAGAGGGGGGGCAGCTCGGGACAGAGGGGCAGGGCTCTGGCGCCTCTGGGCTGAGGCGCTCCGGCGCCTCTGGGCTGAGGGGCTCCGGCAGCAGCGCCGGACAGGCGGGAGGCTCCGGCAGCAGCGCCGGACAGGCGGGAGACTCCAGCAGCAGCGCCGGACAGGCGGGAGACTCCGGCAGCAGCGCCGGACTGGCGGGAGACTCCGGCTGCGCTGGAGAGGAGGGAGCACCTGTAAGGATGAGACGGAGAGACAGCCTGGTGCGGGGGGGCTGCCACCGGAGGGCTGGTGCGTGGAGGTGGAATCGGATAGACTGGGCCGTGCAGGCGCACTGGAGCTCTTGAGCACCGAGCCTGCCCAACCTTACCCGGTTGAATGGTCCCGGTCGCCCTGCCAGTGCGGCGAGGTGGAATAGCCCGCACTGGGCTATGCAGGCGAACCGGGGACACCGTGCGCAAGGCTGGTGCCATGTAAGCCGGCCCAAGGAGACGCACTGGGGACCAGATGCGTAGAGCCGGCTTCATGGCACTTGGCTCAATGCCCACTCTAGCCCGGCCGATACGCGGAGCTGGTAGGTTTCCGCACCGGGCTATGCACCCGCACTGGGGACACCGTGCGCTCCACAGCATAACACGGTGCCTGCCCGGTCTCTCTCGCCCCCCCCGGTAAGCATAGGAAGTTGGCGCAGGTCTCCTACCTTGCTTCGCCACACTTCCTGTGTGCCCCCCCCAAAAAATTTGGGGGGCTGACTCTCGGGCTTCCATCCGCTCTGCCGTGCTAGCTCCTCATAATGTCGCCTCTCTGCTTTTGCTGCCTCCAGCTCGGGTTTGGGGCGGCAATATTCCCCTGGCTCTGCCCAGGGTCCTTTCCCGTCTAGAATCTCCTCCCAAGTCCATTTCTCCAAGTAGTGCAGCCTCTCCCACTGCTGCTGCTGCTGCTGCTGCTGCCTCTGTTCCTTCTCCTGCTGCTGCTTTTGCAGCAGCTGCTGTTTACCACGCCGCTTGGTCCTGTTGTGGTGGGTGATTCTGTCACGGTCGTCCTCCTCTTCATCTGAAGAGGAAAGGCGAAACGGATCAGAGGACCAATATGCGGCGTGGTAAGTGTCCATGGTAAATCTTTAATAAAGAAAGTACTGACACTGCATACAAAACAATAAACAAATGACGACCGTGAAGCTACAAATTAGACCTGTGCTGACACAAGCCACTAACATAGACAATCACCCAACTCACGCCCTGACCATACTAAATAATGACAAAAATGACATAAATATGACGAAGACTTACCACGCTGCATATTGGTCCGATATTTCCTACTCCTCCTCAGAAGAGGAAGACGACAACCGTTACACATGTGAGTAAAACTCACGGACGACTAGTAAAACTTAAACTAAGTTTATTGACCCATTGGGTCATACAGCTGCATAAGACAAAGACATGGTTCCACCAGTGGTAGTATATAAACCCCAATTTGGGTGACGTTTTCCTTCTCTCTAAGCATTACATCTTTATTGCTAGTCAGGAAATCAAGTGATGTGCATAATAAACTGTTCCTTCTCCTTTAATGTGACCTGATCTAGGCCCCCCATTCTTCAAACCACATCTCTCCACCCTTATCAGTGCCTGCCAACATGTGATTGCCTTTCCTTTACTCAGTACATTCCAAGCTTAATTGTCTCCACCATATACATTCCTCCTACAGATAACAATTCACTTCTGGTGTAGAAATCAGACTATGGCACTCAATATTTCAATAGGATACCTGATAATTAACAATATTTCATGTTTAGAGTCAGATCTCATCAATGGTGTCATCATAAAGACAATTTTAATTTAGATCATAAATGGAGAAACTTTACCTTAAATTGAGATCTTTACATTTTTCAGTTAAGTGCTAAATTCAAATCAAAACATTTTGGTTGGGCTGTTAGGTTTCTGCAAGAACCCCCAATAACTAAATAGGTTCCTCAATTAACCCCACCACCTATGGGGTTATTGGAAGAACCTTTTGGGGGCATTTTTCAGTGCCAAGAAGCCTAAGGTTCTTCGAGGAACTTTGAGGATCTTAGAACCCTCATTGAACCCCTAATTTTTAGAGCAGGGAATGTGAAATGATACAGTGAATTTGCTCATGGTGCGCGCAGCTCAAATTATACAGTACCAGTCAAAAGTTTGGACAGACCCTCTCATTCCAGGGTTTTTCTTTATTTTTATATTTAAAAATAACAGTGAAGACATCTAAACTATGAAATAACACATATTGAATCATGTAGTAACCAAAAAAGTGTTAAACAAATCAAAATCTATTTTATATTTGAGATTCTTCAAAGTAGCCACGCATTGACTGACCTTCATGTCTTAAAACCTCTCTAGGCTAGATGGGACGCTACCGTCCCACCTGACCAACGTCCAGTGAAAGTGCAAGGCGCCAAATTCAAACTAAACTTGTAAATATTTAACATTCTTGAAAATACACATGCAATATGTCAAAATAAAGCTTAACTTCTTGTTAATCCAGCCACGGTGTCAGATTTCAAAAAGGCTTTACGGCGAAAATAAACCATGTGATTATCTGAGAACAACACCCCATCAAACAAACACAGACATATTTCATCACGCCAGGCGCGACACAAAACTCAGAACTATCGATATAATTCATGCCCTACCTTTGAAGAGCTTCTTCTGTTGGCACTCCAATATGTTCCATAAACATCACAAATGGTCCTTTTTTTTCGATTAATTCTGTCGTTATATCTCCAAAATGTCCATTTATTTGGCGCGTTTGATCCAGAAAACACCGGTTCCAACTCGCGCAACATGACTACAAAATATCTAATCTTTGTCCAAACATTTCAAACAACTTTCCTAATACAACTTAAGGTATTTTTTACGCATATAATCGATACAATTTAAGACGGGATAAACTGCGTTCAATAGCGGATAAAAACATTGTGGAGCGAGCTTTCAGGTCGCGCACCCCAACCACAACAGTACACTAGACTCAACCCTCATTCTGAACAGACCTACTTCTTCACTTCTCAAATTAAAAACATCAACCAATTTCTAAAGACTGTTGACATCTAGTGGAAGCGATAGGAACTGCAAGCAAGTGCTTGTACTGCAAGCAAATCTAGATCCACAAAGAAAACCCATTGAAAAAAGAGTGACCTCAAAAATGTTTTTTCCTGGATGGTTTGTCCTCTGGGTTTTTCCTGCCAAATAAGTTCTGTTATACTCACAGACATCATTCAAACAGTTGTAGAAACGCCAGAGTGTTTCTATCTAAGTCTACTAATAATATACATATCCTATTCTGGGCCTGAGTAGCAGGCAGTTTACTTTGGGCACACTTTTCATCCGGAAGTGAAAATACTGCCCCCTAGCCTAGAGGTTAAAGAAATTATGGACTGTTGTTTCTCTTTGTATATTTGAGCTGTTCTTGTATAATATGGACTTGGTCTTTTAACAAGGCACACCTGTTAATTTAAATGCATTTCAGGTGACCACCTCATGAAGCTGGTTGAGAGAATGCCACGAGTGTGCAAAGCTGTCATCAAGGCAAAGGGTGGCTACTTTGAAGAATCTCAAATATGATTTGTTTAACACTTTTTTGGTTACTACATTATTCCATATGTGTTATTTCAAAGTTTTGATGTTTTCACTATCAATGTTTTCACTATCAATAAGTTTTCACTATCAATGTCGATAATACTAAAAATAAAGAAAAACCCTTGAATGAGTCCAACCTTTTGACTGGTACTGTATGTAGCAACACCATCGAACATAATAATTGTTTTCTAAATGTAACAATACTGTAGCACAACAAAATACAGTTGAAGTCGGAAGTTTATATACACTTAGGTTGGAGTTTTTAAAACTCGTTTTTCAACCCCTCCACAAATTTCTTGTTAACAAACTATAGTTTTGACAAGTTGTTTAGGACATCTACTTTTTGCATGACACAAGTAATTTTTCAAACAATTGTTTACAGACAGATCATTTCACTTATAATTCATTGTATCACAATTCCAGTGGGTCAGAAGTTTACATACACTAAGTTGACTGTGCCTTTAAACAGCTTGGAAAATTCCAGAAAATTATGGCTTTAGAAGCTTCAGATAGGTTAACTGACATAATTTGAGTCAATTGGAGGTGTACCTGTGGATGTATTTCAAGGCCTACCGTCAAACTTGACATCATGGGAAAATCAAAATAAATCAGCCAAGACCCCAGAAAAAATTGTAGACCTCCACAAGTCTGGTTCACCCGAGCAATTTCCAAATGCCTGAAGGTACCACGTTCATCTGCACAAACAATAGTATGCAAGTATAAACACCATGGGACCATGCAGCCGTCATACCGCTCAAGGAGGAGACATGTTCTGTCTCCTAGAGATGAACGTACTTTGGTGCGAAAAGTGCAAATCAATCCCAGAACAACAGCAAAGGACCTTGTGAAGGACCTGTATCCACAGTAAAACGAGTCCTATATCGACATAACCTGAAAGGCCGCTCAGCAAGGAAGGAGCCACTGCTCCAAAACCGCCATAAAAAAAAACAGAATACGGTTTGCAACTGCACATGGGGACGAAGATAGTTATATTTGGGGAAATGTCCTCTGGTCTGATGAAACAAAAATGGAACTATTTGGCCATAATGACCATCGTTATGTTGGGAGGAGAAAGGGGTACACTTGCAAGCCGAAGAACACAATTCCAACCATGAAGCACGGGTGTGGCAGCATCATGTTGTGGGGGTGCTTTGCTGCAGGAGGGACTGGTGCACTTCACAAAATAGATGGCATCATGAGGAAGCAAAATGATGTGGATATATTGAAGCAACATCTCAAGACATCAGTCAGGAAGTTAAAGCTTGGTCGCAAATGGGTCTTCCAAATGGACAATGACCCCAAGCATACTTCCAAAGTTGTGGCAAAATGGCTTAAGGACAACAAAGTCAAGGCATTGGAGTGGCCATCACAAAGCCCTGACCTCATTCCCATAGAACATTTGTGGGCAGAACTGAAAAAGCGTGTGTGAGCAAGGAGGCCGACAAACCTGACTCAGTTGCACCAGCTCTATCAGGAGGAATGGGCCAAAAATCACCCAACTTATTGTGGGAAGCTTGTGGAAGGCTACCCAAAACGTTTGACCCAAGTTAAACAATTTGAAGGCAATGCTACCAAATACTAATTAAGTGTATGTAAACTTCTGACTCACTGGGAATGTGATGAAAGAAATTAAAGCTGAAATAAATCATTCTCTCTAATATTATTCTGACGTTTCACATTCTTAAAATAAAGCGGTGATCCTAACTGACCTAAGACACAGAATTTTTACTAGGATTAAATGTCAGGAATTGTGAAAAACTGAGTTTAAATGTATTTGGCTAAGGTGTATGTAAACTTCCGACTTCAACTATAGTTAACCAATTTTACTTTGCAGGTGCCTTTTAATTTAAACACCAGTGGTGCCACTAGTGCTTTCTAACTGCACTGAACCAAGACAGTGGCTTGGGAGCAACGGGGTAAGGGGGTGCAAAATGCAATCTGATAATTATTGTAAACACTGAGTATACAAAACGTTACGAATTCCTGCCTTTTCCATGATGTAGACTGACCAGATGAATCCATGTGAAAGCTATGATCCCTTATTGATGTCAGTTGTTCAAACCACTTCAAACAGTGTAGATGAAGGGGGAGGAGACTACTTTGAAAGTGGGGGTGCAGCTGCTCTGTTTGCACCTTTGCTCAGGCCACTATGTCTCTAATTATGTTTCTGTCTCCCCATTAATGTATATTAGTCTATGGGGCCACAGGGTAGAGAGGGGGGTTGAGGGGGGTTGGGGGTGTTGCTGATGAGTCCTCACCAAATCTTAGCCCCTGGATATTGACTCTGTGTAAACCCCAGGCAGTAGCAGCAGCTCTCCAATTGTGTTATCATTTCACCCACTCAGCCTTTGCTTTTCCAAACCATCCTTCCTGTTGAAATGTAATCAGTGTCGCCCTCAGTGACTTTTAAAAAGTCAGTTTATTGCTTTAAAAGGAAAAGTTAACCGTTTGTAGATTCATACACGTGTTGAATCTGCTGACTTGTGTTTTTGTCACTTTTCCTCTTTCCTTCCTGCAATAAAGTTTTGCATGGATCTCTGCCATGTGGTTATAGTTTGAGGCCTTAAATGTGGTTAAATATTTACCACGTTTGGTTGAAATATGACTGAGTTAACGCTCAAAGGCAGACATTTCACCCTTTTATGACAAATCTAGCCAAACAATCCAGAGTTATGATGCAGTCTGAAGCCTTGAGTAAGATGCATCATTGGCCCTGTGCCTGTCGTGACTTCCCACAAACAACTACAGTCCTCTATAGTCCTCCCTGACGGGTTGTAACTGATAATTGGGGCTGGCACTGATGGACTGATGACAAAGCCGTCACTCCAAACCTCTGAGCTCTCTGGCACATGATGGCTTCCCTCTAAGTAGTGCCGCGAGAACCCGGCATTTCTACCATAAAAATAGAGAAGCCAACTCCAATCACACTGGAGCTGAATCTCATGTTCATGTCATTTGCTGAGATTGAAGTAGCTCGTGCTTGATTTGCAGTCTAGCTGACTGTGGAGTCCCCTGTTAGGATAGCTTGTACACCTGCCAAACAGTGGAAGGAGAATACCAGGGAGCGTTTAAGTGTGGTTTTATGTTGGGCCTACCCGTTGGCTTTGTGGCCAGAGCTTAACAGTAGTACATTCTGAAATGCCAACAGAGGACAAAAAATACCCAAATGTGAGCTGGTTTTCAATTACTCTAATGCTTTAGAAGCTTCAGCATCTCTGATTGGCCTAGGCCGGTCCCATGGAAATAAAATACATTATATTTTTTACATTTAAGACATTGCTCACCTAGTCAGCTCGGGGAATTGAACCAGCGACCTTTCAGATACTAGCCCAATGCTCTTAACCGCTAGACTACCTGCTGCCCCTGAGTGCAAAAGTGTGTGGGTGTTTGTGTTTGGGATAACCTGGTCTTCATTTAGGTTAGGGTGCCTTGTTTTGTGGTCTGAGGGGGAGGGCAGACCATATTTGGGCGGTTGAGATTCAAGGTTTCCTCTGATTCATTAGTGAAATACCTTTTATTTCTCTTCTCCACTGAGTTCTTAGCCAGGAAGGAATACTTTGTCCTTTATTTGAATTGAACTTTGATCTCTGGGGGATTTTAATCAACATGTCAATTATAATGGGCAATACAACAACGCAACCTGGGTTAATTGTCACGGTGTTCATTTTGTCAGTCTTTAAAAAAATCGTAAGCCTAGTCATTTGAATAATTATTTAGTTTAGTTACTGTCAAAATGACAAAAACAGTGGGACATTTTAGTCAACTAAATGCCCTTTCATTTTAGTCAACTAAATGCCCTTTCATTTTAGTCAACTAAATGCCCTTTCATTTTAGTCAAAGTTTAGTCACATCACATTTGTATTGGTTCATTAACCCATAGTAAATATAAATCCCTGATTTCCATGTGCACAAACATACATAGCCTTGTCCTACTAACATATTTTTCATCATAACATCCTATTCTCTTCCCAAAAGTATAAATATGACAAATATACAGTACCAGTCAAAAGTTTGGACACACCTACTCATTCAAGGGTTTTTCTTTATTTGTACTATTTTCTACATGGCATAATAATAGTGAAGACATCAAAACTATTAAAAAACACATACGGAATCTTGTAGTGACCAAAAAAGTGTTCAACAAAACATATTTTAGATTTTTCAAAGTAGCCACACTTTGCCTTGATGACAGCTTTGCACACTCTTGGCATTCTCTCAACCAGTTAGATATAGTGTAGTGGCAAGAAGAATTTAGTCAATAAATTGTTTGCCTTCTCTTTCTTTCTGTGCCACCAAATGTTTGCATATAGGCCACTGGTAATATTACCAGGGCCACGTTCAGTTGCAAAATGTTCTCAAACATTGCATTCCATGAATAGAGCCAAGGTTATTTCTTATTCAACATGTCAGAGAGGCATGTTTGTTCTACATAGTATATTTCTTTCTGAACGTTCCAAAACGTTGCGTTCTACTGAACGCGCCCCAGGTTGTTAGCTAGGCCTATAGCTAGCTAACGAGGTAACTTGACTGAACAAGGTGTAACCTAAACAAGTGATTAACTGTCTGGTCCACAAGTAGCCTAGTTTTAGAAAAGCCCGCGATATGCTTTTTTAATGTAAAATGCGGCCCACCAATGCATGATAGAAATAAAAAAAATTTGCGCCCGTATTATGGGTCATATCTTCTGAACGGTAATCTCTCAAGCTGTTTAATCTGAGGAAAAGTAGGAGACTTGACTTGTACATTGGCTACAGAACCTGGCTATGAAATTCAGTGGGGAAAATGGTAGGGTTGAGCGAGACTACAAATTCAAAGACAGACACATTTTCTATACTCAAGGTAGAGAAAAACATAACTAGACTGTTTTTACTATTAAACTTAATGTTGCTATTGTTTTTTTATTTCATAAAGCAGCTTGGGTTTCTTAACCAAGCAAAGAGTAGCTAACTAGAATGATGGTGGTAACTGGTTAGCTATGGGGAAGCAAGAGAGTCGCATGTGTACAATCGGAGGCGGAGCTGGAGCGGAGCCTGTCTGCCCACACTCATCGCTTGCTCCCCCGTAGTTCACCAGCTGATGGAGGCTGTGTGTGCCCGGTGCAGTCCACTTAGTAGTCAGATTTTAGTCACAAATAGTTTTTGTTTAGTTATAGTTTTTTCTGGGGCAATTTAGTCAGTGTCTCTGAAAAATAGGTGTTAACCTGTTGATCCTACTTGAGACGCAGACGTCTCAAGTAGGCACCTGGAAATGCAAATGCACTACGCTAAATGCTAAATGTACTCGTTAAAACTCAAACGTTCATTAAAACACACATACAGGGTATTGAATTAAAGCTACACTCGTTGTGAATCTAGCCAACAAGTCAGATTTTTAAAATGCTTTTCGGCGAAAGCATGAGAAGCTATTATCTGATAGCATGCAACACCCCAATATACCTGAAGGGGACGTAAACAAAATAATTAGCGTAGCCGGCGCTACACAAAAATGCAGAAATGAAATATAAAACATTCATTACCTTTGATGATATTCATTGTTGGCACTCCTATATGTTCCATAAACATCACAATTGGGTCTTTTTCCCGATTAAATCCGTCCATGTATGCCCAAAATATCCATTTGTATAGCCTGTCTGGTTCAGGAAAAAAGCTCTCTTCCAACACGCAACGTAATTTTTAAAAATTATATAAGTTGCCTATATTCTTTGACAAAACACTTCAACCTATTTTTGTAACCCAACTTTAGGTATTTGTAAACGTTAATAAGCGATCAAATTGATCACTGGGCGATCTGTATTCAATAGCAGCTACTCAAGAAAACAATGTCCATTTTTCTCTCTTCCAAAATCGATTGCTGTAGGCTGGATGGAATGACGGATCTATTTGTCATGGCACATAGGATTTTTGTCAATGAAAATGACGTTTTTGGCTACATCGTGTGGAAGCTGGCCCTATTAATTTTGGTGCCCCTTAAATAATACATGCAAGTGGCGCATGGATATATTTTTCAGTTTTCAGTGACCAGTTTTTCTTGCGCTTTTCGATGAAACACACGCTCTGTTATAGTCACAGCCGTGATTTAACCAGTTTTAGAAACTTCAGAGTGTTTTCTATCCACACATACTAATCATATGCATATACTATATTCCTGGCATGAGTAGCAGGACGCTGAAATGTTGCGCGATTTTTAACAGAATGTTCGAAAAAGGAGAGGGTAGACTTAACAGGTTTTAAACAATGGGTTTTGTTGACGAAATTAACACTGCTGTCCAAGTGGCACAACGTTGAATGTCATGGTGTTGTTCATGGTGGTGGAGGATTGCCACAGCACCTGCATCCTATTTTTCTTATATTTGGCAACCCTCCAAATGAAAACCAGGGCTATTGACAGTGTGTGTTTTATGTTCTTCTTTAAAATGCCTCGCTGCAAAATCCCTAGTCAGACAGTAGCCTACAGTCCAGTGTCTGTATTACCTTGTTAGCCCTGGCTAGAGGCTCCCTTAGTTCTAGTGTGGGACACTAACTGAGAGTAGCCATGTTGCCTCTCTCATGAGTTTGTTTTACATGAACAGGAGGTTGATAAATGAGACTCCCTTCTCCTCTTTTTTTCATCTGCTATCCTTTCTTTTCATTTCCCTGGTTTCAGTTACACAGATGGTAGTTTTGTTTGCCAAGGTATCTTGTATGGCCAGTCCTTCATACTGCTGGGTTCTGAGAATATGAAATATACTTATTCATGTCACTGAGGGAGAGAGGGTAATGTATAACGTTTACATTATATCAGGTCACATGGCAGGCATTGATAAGGGGAGAGAGCCATGTATTACTGATGAAGGGGGTCGAGATCAGGTCAGGTAACGTTAAGGGAGAAATAAAAGTTTATGGCCCGTATCACTTTGTGTCCTGCCTAGCAGTAAAGACACAATGTTTGTTCAGATGTGTAGGAGGAGACTCAGCCTAGGAGGAAGGGTTAAATATAAGTGGTTGTTCAGATGTGTAGGAGGAGACTCAGCCTAGGAGGAAGGGTTAAATATCAGTGGTTGTTCAGATGTGTAGGAGGAGACTCAGCCTAGGAGGAAGGGTTAAATATCAGTGGTTGTTCAGATGTGTAGGAGGAGACTCAGCCTAGGAGGAAGGGTTAAATATCAGTGGTTGTTCAGATGTGTAGGAGGAGACTCAGCCTAGGAGGAAGGGTTAAATATCAGTGGTTGTTCAGATGTGTAGGAGGAGACTCAGCCTAGGAGGAAGGGTTAAATATCAGTGGTTGTTCAGATGTGTAGGAGGAGAATCAGCCTAGGAGGAAGGGTTAAATATCAGTGGTTGTACAGATGAGTAGGAGGAGACTCAGCCTAGGAGGAAGGGTTAAATATCAGTGGTTGTGTGGAAATGTTTTTGTCTAATGCAGCTGTATTGAACCTCTGGGAAGAATAAACTTGGTTAAGCTTTCATAATGTCCGTTGAGTTTTTTACACTGAGAATTAGAACCTAACAATATGTCAGGCCAAATTTCCCATTTTTCCCCTCACCTTGAAGTGTGCACTTGTTCACTCCCCCTCAACTACTGTAAAAGCATTGAGTTGGTTTGTAGATGGATTGTCTACCATACCGGCATTGTTATATCAATTTAATGCTCTTAAATAATTGAGGGGGAGTGAACGAATACACACCACGGTTACAGTCTCCCTCCAGTGCTCTCAGCTGGGTGGTTTTCAGTCTCGTTACTCTGCTTTTGTCACTTTTTAAATCGACTCCATGAAATTGTCCCTGTGGAGTAACTCGTTTATAATGTAACATTTCAATGAATGAGGTGTTTTATTTTGTAGGTCACTAGGAAGGGACTACACAACTGTGAATAATGGAGCCTGTTTCTGCCATGTTGAGAGTCATTAGTTGTGGTGACGAGGCTGTGTAATCTTCTGAATGAATGCCCTCATGCGTCATCTTCAGAATGGGGCTGGAGCTGAGTCCGTCACAAAGTATGGACAGTGGCATAAAGTACTTAAGTAGAAATACTTTGTACTTTGGGGTATCTGTACTATACTATTTATATTTCTGACAACTTTTACTTCACTACATTCCTAAAGAAAATAATGTACTTTTTACTCCTTACATTTTCCTTGACACCCACAAGTACTCGTTACATTTTGAATGCTTAGCAGGGCAGGAAAATGGTCCGATTCACACACATATCAAGAGAATACGTGGTCATCTCTATTGCCTCTGATCTGGCGGGCTCACTAAACATTAATGCATCATTTGTAAATTATGTCTGAGTGTTGGAGTGTGCACCAGGCTATCCATACATTTAAAAACCTGAAAATGATGCCGTCTGCTTTGCTTAATATAAGGACTTAATATAAGGACTTTGACATGATTTATATATTTATATATTCTACTTTTGACACTTAAATATATTTAGAACCAAATACTTTTAGACTTTTACTCAAGTAGTATTTTACTTGGTAACTTTTACTTTTACTTGAGTTACTTTCTATTAAGGTATATACACTTTTACTCAAGTATGACATTGGGTACTTTTTCCACCACTGAGTATGGACTAAGTGTCTGGTATAGCCAGGAGTTGTTGTCTGGCATGCGAGTTTAGGTATACTTTACAGCTACAGTATTTGTAGGAGTATATGGAATATTTGGAGAAACCTGGCTAGCTTTATGAGATTACTGTCTACCACTTTTAAATCCAATAGATGTTTAACAAGTTCCCTCTTCCAGACACCAGGGGTGTATTTAGTGATGTAAAACATTGTGGATGTTTCAGGTAAAAATAGAATGAACAGACCTGACACAATTCCATATTCTATCTGACGGACAATCATATTTGCTCTACACCATACATTTATTCCTATCTGAATGTTCTGTAACACAGCATCATCCTGAATAAGCCTCAAGGTTTAATGACACATGGACAAGTACAGTGAAATGCCTTTCTTGCAAGCTCTAACCCCGACAATGCAGTAATCTATATCAATGTAATAATACAAATAACAAGGTAGAACAAAAACACACAATATATACAAACAAGAAATAAGAAGAACACGATAAAGTAAGTAAGCATACTATATACAAGGTCAGTTCCAGTACCATATTTACAATGTGCAGGGATACTGGATCTATAGAGGTAGAAATGTGTAGGGGTAAGGTGACTCGGCATCAGGATATATGATAAACAGAGTAGCAGCAGCGTGTATGATGATTGTTTGTGGGTGTGTGTGTGTAGAGTCAGTATAAATGTATGTGTGTGTGTGAGCAAATAATGGATTGAGTGTTTGTATGTGTGTTGGAGTGTCAGTGTGCATAGTGTGTAGGGCCCTGTGAGTATGAATGGAATAAGAATAAAATACAAAAGTCAACACAGATTGTCCGTGTAGCCATTTTGTTTACTATTTAGTTCTGCTATTTAGCAGTCTTATGGCATGGGGATAGAAGCTGTTCAGGAGCCTGTTGGTGTCAGACTAAATGCACTGGTACCGCTTGCTGTGCGGAAGCAGAGAGAACAGTCCATGGCTTGGGTGGTTGGAGTCTTGAACTATTTTCCGGTCCATCCTTTCACACCGCCTGATATAGAGGTCCAGGATGGCAGGGAGCTCAGATCCAGTGATGTGCTGGGCTGTCCTGACCACCCTCTGTAGCGATCAAGGTAGTGCTCGAGGCAGTGCTATTGCCATACCAAGCAGTGATGAAGCCAGTCAATATGCTCTTAATTGTACAGCTGTAGAACATTTTGAGGATTTGAGGGTCCATGCCAAACATTTTCAACCTCCTGATGGGGAAGAGGTGCTGTCGACACCGAGGAACTTGAAGCTCTCGACCTGCCCCACTACAGCCCCGTCGATGTGGCTGGGGGTGTGCTTGCCCTCCCGTTTCCTGTAGTCCACGATCAGCTCCGTTAAGGGAGAGGTGGTTGTTTCGGCCCCACAATGCCAGGTTACTGACCTCCTTCCTGTAGGCTGTCTCATCGCCGCCGGTGATCAGGCCTACTACCGTTGTGTCATCAGCAAACTTAATGATGGTGTTGGAGTCGTGCATGACCACGCGGTAGTGGATGAACAGGAAGTACAGGAGGGAACTAAGCACACATCCCTGTGGGGCCCTCGTGTTGAGGGTCAGCGCGGCGGGGGTGATGTTGCCTACCCTCACCACTTGGGGTGAAGTTAGCAGGATGTGTTAGGGCTCTTTGGGAGGAGCTCAGGGATTGGTGAGATAAGGATGAGATGAGGTCAGTGGGAGCTTGTTTCACCTCATTCCTCAACCTGTTCTACTGATCAACCGTTTTCAGAGCTCCTTCCTCAGCTGTTGTGAACATGTGTGGAATTGACTCAAGCTGTTATCACTGGCAGACAAAGGCAGTATAAGTACGAACAGAATTCACATAATTTTTGGAAAACTTTGTTCGATCAAGTACTTGTTAGAGACACAAGACATTCTCTCTCTTCTACAACACTGTGATGATTCAGAGAATCTTTCCATGGTTGTTTATTTCCTTGTTTGCATAAATCCACAGTCCAGGACACCTGTGTTTTTGTCCAGCTCTGCCTTTGTCTTTGACTCCTACTTGTTGTTTTTGTTACTGTGTCTGTAGCGGTCTAAGGCACTCCAACTCCGTGCTTGAGGCGTCAATACGGACACCCTGGTTCGAATCCAGTCTGTATCACAACCGGCCGTTATTGGGTGTCCCATAAAGCGGCTCACAATTGGCCCAGCGTCGTCCGGGTTTGGCCGGTGTAGGTCATCATTGTAAATAAGAATTTGTTATTAACTGACTTGCCTAGTTAAATAAAGGTTACATTTTTTTTTTATTGTTTTTTTATTGTTTTGTTGACTGTGATGGTCGGGTCAGGGCTGTTGTACACTTTAAATCAAATCAAATTGTCACACCCTGACCATAGTTTGCTTTGTATGTTTCTATGTTTTGTTTGGTCAGGGTGTGATCTGAGTGGGCATTCTATGTTGTGTGTCTAGTTTGTCTATTTCTATGTTTGGCCTGATATGGTTCTCAATCAGAGGCAGGTGTTAGTCATTGTCGCTGATTGGAAACCATATTTAGGTAGCCTGTTTGGTGTTGGGTTTTGTGGGTGATTGTTCCTGTCTCTGTGTTTGCACAAGATAGGGCTGTTTTGGTTTTTTCACATTTCTTGTTTTGTTAGTGTATTCATGTATAGTGTCTATATTAAAGAACCATGAATAACCACCACGCTGCGTTTTGGTCCGCCTCTCCTTCACCTCAAGAAAACCGTTACACAAACTGTATTTGTCATATGCTTTGTAAACAACAGGTGTAGACTAACAGTGAAATGCTTACTTTACGGGCCCTTCCCAACAATGCAGAGAGAAACATAGAAAAATAATAGAAACATAATAAAACGAGGAATAAATACACAATGAGTAATGATAACTTGGCTATATTCCCGGGGTACCAGTACCGAGTCAATGTGCAGGAGTACGAGGTAATTCAGATACTGTATGTACGTATGGGAAGGGGTGAAGTGACTAGGCAACAGGATAAATAATAAGCAGATGGGTCAAAAGAGTTAGGGGGGGGGGGGGTCAATTCAGATCATCTGGGTAGCTATTTGGTTAACTATTTAGCAGTATTATGGTTTGGGGGTAGAAGCTGTTCAGGATCCTGTTGGTTCCAGACTTGGTTCATCAGCACCGCTTGTCATGCGGTAGCAGATAGAACAGTCTATGACTTAGGTGGCTGGTGTCTTTGACCATTTTTAGGACCTTCCTCTGACACCGCCTGGTATGGAGGTCCTGGATGTCAGGGAGCTCAGTCACAGTGATGTACTTGTCCATGCGATTGGATGACAAGCAGTTACCATACAAAGCACTGATGCAGCCAGTAAAGATGCTCTCAGTGGTGCACCTGCTACACCTCCTGTCACTACTGTCCCTGCCCAGCCTTCACTTAGACCATGCTCAGGAAGAACGAGAGCCTGCTGGTGAGCACAGAGCAATAATAACGTATTCATATATTAATAGAACATACAGCCATATACCACAAAGACATCATACAAAACCTATGCACGCAAGCACACTCACACACACAAACAAACACAAACACACACACACACACCACCTCGTCGGATCATGCTCTATGTATTGGGTAATAGATCCTGAGCAAGACAAGATGCGGAATTCAACCTTTCAGGGTTACTCCCTCCCAGAAAGTGCTCACATGTTAATCTGTATAACAGTAGCACTGAGCAGACAGGGGATATTTTGGTCAAGTTTCATCTTTGATTTAGGGTTTCTACTTGCTACAAAACCATGTGGGCTACTAGCTACACCTTGAATAAGGACAACTCCAGTCCCTAGAGTGACAATGCTAAAATCAACCTGAGAAACAGAAAGCAGCAAGAGACTAAAGGGTCAATCATAGTCTTATATTCTTAGACTGATGTTCATGAGATAAAAGAGATCTTTATTGGACACTGGCACAAGTGGTCTTTTTACATCTCATTTAAACCTGTCCATCCCATATGACACCCAGGAGCCCAAAACCAAAAAGACCCCAAAATCCCATCAACCCTCAGCTGCCTCTGAATATATCCCTGAAAACAGAATACTGTATATCCATACCTCACAGTGAGGTTGACCACACTTCTCCCCACTCTCCCACATAGAGCCAGAGCTGTCTGTGTTGTTTTAAGGACACTGCAGACCATGTCATCGTCATTGTGACCCCTTCATGGGTCAGTTAGAGCAAATCAGGGCCAGACCAGGGGCAGGGCCACAGTCTCACTGTAGACCGCGTCATCACCCGCATCATTGGTCTACGTCTATCAAACAGAACTAGGTCACCCTAGTGGGCCACTGGGGGTTTCACATGGAGCGTACTGCCTGGACAGTCTACAGACCTTGAAAGCCCAGGCTCCCGGCTCCAGGACCGCAGACCAGCATGAGAGAGACCACTGTGTACTGAACTGTTACTCTGAAAAATATCCCTGAGATGATGGAACTTATTTTTGCCAAATGTTTTTGGGGAATATAATACATTCTTCCTACCTTATTACATTGCTATGACAAATACTGACGTTGTGGTTATTACATTTTTTATATATAAGTTATATATATATATAAGTTAAAAACAAATGAGTCATACATATATTAATCATGATGATGATAAGCGTATCTGCAAACTTGCCTGAAGTTGAATTCTGTTTGTGACACACACACACACACACACACACACACACACACACACACACACACACACACACACACACACACACACAGAAAAGAAAAGCTGCACACTCTCATGGCTCCAACGCATTAGATTTAATAAGCTAGCTAAAATTCCTAAAATTCCTCCTCCTGTGTCAGTGTAAGCATATCCTGGTGGCTTACCTCAGTCATGCCATGGGACTGTCCCAGCAGGACAGCTATACCAATCCCAAAACAGACACGTAGAGCTCAATCCAACAGGTCACTCAAAGCCGTGCAGCACCATCTCTGACCAAGCTGCTAAAGCACATCCTGGGGAAAGATGTTGAAAAGCCAAAGCCTACTGCTGCTGCATGGTCCCCTCCAGTCTATCTGCATGTGTGAAGATGATTTTTATGGCTTTTAGGTCGTTGTGCTGTTCTTCTGGACATCTGGTGTGGTTCTCTTTCAGAAAATCTGTTAACAGACGTTGCATTTGTTTGTGACTGTGTAAGTGTTCTTAATATGTTGCCAGAGAATGTGCATCTGTTCATTGACTTTAGTCTTAGACTCTCCTTTTATTTGAAGACAAGTCAGTCACCCTATGGTGCTGCCTGCTGAAAGGGAACTGTAAAGGTAAGATACATTTTACTCAGTCCAGTGGTTCAGTGACCAGAGACGACAAAGATGTTTCAGTTTTTCAGAATGCTTTGTATCTTTATTATTTGTTCTGAATTTAAAACATTGAACATTGTTATATGTGGGTTTGTAAACTCTTCCTGTAAGAATAGGACAATTTGACCTGTAACAATATTATTGTTTTTTTTATTATTATAGTAGTATTATTATAGTAATATTATTATTACTTTTATTAACAAAATAATTCACCATACATACACATTGGCAATTTTAGCATGTAAATCTTGGTGGGGAAAACTCCCAAAACATGTTTTAGATGCATGCCAGCAAAGCCACTACACAACACAACACCAAACAACACATTAATTGCACTATAACGGTGACAAAGGTTGCCCAGAAACTGTTAGGGCCTACATAAAGCTGTCCCAACAGCAGTCCCAACACCTTACCACTGTTACTCCTGGCTATCAGTGGAGCCTTGTCTGTCAGCGAAACAGTTAATTCAGCCTCATTTACTGCCTTTAAAAAAAACATAGCTGATATTGCTGACTTGCTTAAACAAATGTGGTTTCTACTGACAACTGAGATGTACAAACTATGGCATAAGGGGACTTCGAGCGAATAAGAGGCAATCCGTAATTTCGATTATATAACGATACAGGGCGAGAACCAGATGCAGACACGGGCGGCAGATGGTTTGAGTCTCTGATATTTATTATAATCCAAGGGGCAGACGAGACAGGTCATGTACAGGCAAAATATTATAAACCAGGTCAGAGTCCAGGAGGTACAGAGTGGCAGGCGGGCTCAGAGTCAGGGCAGGCAAGGGTCAAAACCGGGAGGACTACAAAAACGGAGATAAGGAAAAAATCAGGAGCACTGAAAAAAAACACGCCGGTTGACTTGACAAGACAAGATGAACTGGCAACAGACAAACAGAGAACACAGGAGTAATTACCCAGGGACTAATTGGGAAAACAGGTGACACCAGGAGATTGGTGGAGACAATCACAAAGACAGGTGAAACAGATCAGAGCATTACAAATTAAGACATTAATGAGCGAGCTAGGACGGATGTAGTCAATATAACTATTTGTTCAGCACTTTTGAATTCAGAACATGGGCAATTCTTATGGTATTCTCCCTGTACACCAAGTCTGAACCGTAGGATAAATAAAGGGGGCATATATGCAGACAATGAAAGCTCTTACAATATTCAATGATTACATTTCTCTAAAACAGGCTATAGGCTAAATGTGTACCACCAAGTCAGAACAGTAGGCTAAGTTATGAGGGGAAAAGGGACCAAATGATTAGGGTGAGGCACATGGGCTACTAACATCTTACTACACAACATACACTTAGTATTACTTTCTTAGTATCTCCCTGGCATATTGCATCACTTATGCAGCAGCATACAATACATTTTTGGACTCACCTTGTTGTGCTCATGTGAACAGGAAGATGGTGCAACGGTCCTTGGTGTGCAAATTTTGTCATCAAAGTCTGGTATTCTCTAGATTGATGGTGCTTCCAAGACAACTGGGAACTCGGAAAAAACAAGGTTGAATCATGATGACAGGTCAGAGCTCTAGAAATAGGTCTGAGTTCCCGACTAGAAATTCAGAGTTGGATGACCATTCAAAACATATTTTCCCAGTTGGAGCTCGTTTTTTCTGAGTTCCCAGTTGTCTTGAACTCACTGAATTCTAAGATTTCCCAGTTCCGAGTTTCCAGTTGTTTTGAACGAGGCAGAAGTCATGCTGGATTGACAGCATGGCCAATGTTGAATGTTTATCATTTTAAGCTTGGAAAAGAGACCCTTAAACCCAGACTTGGACCACACACCCACTCTACTGAATAGCAGGCTAGTGATTGCTTTGCAATGCTTGCAGTTAGCTACGGATTCCTTCCAAACCACTCATTGTGGAATTTGCAATTTCAAACTTATTGTGTAATGTTTATGTCCAATGGCCGATGAGCACCGATACATTTTATCTATAATTTCTCTTCATATGACAAGGATTGTAAAGGATTTGCCAGTAGATAATCGACTTGATATATGATGATGAATGCTAGCTTGATAGCTAATATGTTGAAAGTATGATGTTGACATGATCAGTCCAATCAACACTATGGTAGATATAACGTGATTTGACGTCCTTTTATCTGTGGCCAATGACCTTGAGCCTTCTTGAATGGGCACTTCTAATGCAACTCTATGGTAGCACCCAAGGGGCTTGAATTTTCGAGCTCTCCACATAGATTTTGCGGTGACGTAGTGTCCGCATGAGTGACAGAACACTGAACCAATCTACGGTGCAACTAGAGAACATTACCAACCCTACGCTTCTTATTTTTCGCTGGCTGCCCCACAACCACCACAGAAAGCACTAGGATGATGAAACACCTGCATTTCGAAGCTGCCTTATTCAAGAAAGCAAAAAGAGACCATGTTTGTATGCGTCTTTATTAACTCAATGATTCTTTATTTGATTTACATTGTTTGCAAACTGATATGTGACACTTACTAATGCCAAAATAACACGCAAAAAAATATTTTTTATTGACTTTTTTTCCTAAACAGGTGGGGCTCAAAACAGCCTTGAATGACAGGTCGCCACAGTACATACAGATCTTCTCATGTTAAATAGCAGTATTGGTTTACAGTTGTAGCCAGTTGAGTGAAAGAATAATTATTTAAACATTGAACATCATAGACGTGAACCACAGTGGACTGTTTAGGCTACTGATTAGTGACATCAATACTATAACACATTTACAAACACACAGGTTGGAATGGAAGGCAGGATCACTATGAAAAGCTTGATTTTATATGTTTTTTCTCATTCATTCACAAGTCATGCTTGTTGAACGCTTTTACAACCCACAGTATCTAGCAGGGTTGGGATCAATTCCATTTCAATTCAGTCAACTCTGGAAGTAAACTGAGATTCCAATTCCACATTTAGCTAATTGAGAAGCACTTAGGGAAATTGGAATTTCAGTTTATTGACTGAAGTGGAATGGAATTGAACCCAGCCCTGGTATCTTGATGCTAAGGTCACATTTGAGTGAACAAATTATAGTAATACCAGTGCAGTGCAGTCTCAAATGGAATGTACTTGAGGTTATACACACTCCTATAGTTTAGCCCTTGAAGTTGTAGAGGTCAAGGTTGATGTATGTATGGTGAAGAAATTAAAAACTAGAGCCACATAGCACTTCACTGCTAGGACAAGGACAGACAGTATGCAGTTTGACAATATTGAGTGTTAAAAGCTTGTCCTTGTGGAGACGCCAGCCTCTTTCTTTTCTCTTTTATTACAGAGGCAGTTAGTCACAGTTGCCACTCTATGACGATGGTGGCCTGTGGTGGAATGGAATGTGCCAGTTGGGCAAATGATCACAGCTGTGTCCATGTGAAGGGTGTGTAGGTGTCTGTGTGTGTGTCTGTGTGTGCGAGTCTGTGTTTGTGTATATGTGTCCATGTGAGGGTTGTATAATATGCCTTTTAGGGATGCCAAGAAAAGAGGGTGACATCATATCCTAGATTTGTTTTTCCCATATGATTTAGGCTATGTTGAACAAGACCCTAAAATATGTCTGCATTTTGTCAGGAATAATAATGTATCAAATAATGAGGCATGTATTTGTTAGTAATGATTTACATGGTTTTCTTGCCAAAGGTCTCAACCTCTAAATATCCTCTGTGTCTGTGCATTTCAGATGTATTTTTTTCACATGAATCAGTCAGTCTTCCTCACTACATTCAATAAAATAAAATGAAATACAATTGTATTAGTCACATGCGCTGAATACAACAGGTGTAGAAGACCTTACAGTGAGATGCTTACTTACGAGCCCCTAACCAACAATGCAGTTAAAAAAAAATATGGATAAGAATAAGATACAAAAGTAACAAGTAATTAAAGAGCAGCAGTAAAATAACAATAGCAAGACTATATACAGAGGGGTACCGATACAGAGTCAATGTGCGGGGGCACCGGTTAGTTGAGGTAGTATTTGCATGTAGGTAGAGTTATTAAAGTGACTATGCATAGATGACAACAGAGAGTAGCAGTGGTGTAAAGAGAGGGCGGGGGGGTGCAAATAGTCTGGGTAGCCATTTGACTAGATGTTCAGGAGTCTTATAGCTTGGGGCTAGAAGCTGTTTAGAAGCCTCTTGGACCTAGACTTGACGCTCCGGTACCGCTTGCCGTACGGTAGCAGAGAGAACTGTCTATGACTAGGGTGGCTGGAGACTTTGACAATTTTTAGGGCCTTCCTCTGACACCGCCTGGATGGTGGGAAGCTTGGCCCCTCTGTAGTGCCTTGCGGTCAGAGGCTGAGCTATTGATGGTGCAGCTGTAGAACCTTTTGAGGATCTGAGGACAAATGCCAAATCTTTTCAGTCTCCTGAGGGGGAATAGGTTTTGTCGTGCCCTCTTCACATGACTGTCTTGGTATTCTTGGACCATGATAGTTTGTTGGTGATGTGGACACCAAGGAACTTGAAACTCTCAACCTGCTCCATTGCAGCCCCGTCGAAGAGAATGGGGGCGTGCTCTGTCGTCTTTTTCCTGTTGTCCACAATCATCTCCTATGTCTTGATCAAGTTGAGGGAGAGCTTGTTGTCCTGGTACCACACGGTCAGGTCTCTGATCTCCTCCCTTATAGGCTGTGTCGCCTTTGTCGGTGTCATTGGCAAATTGAATAATGATGTTGGAGTCATGCCTGGCCGTGCAGTCATAAGTGAACAGGGAGTACAGGAGGGGACTGAGCATGCACCCCTGTGGGGCCTCTGTGTTGAGGATCAGCGTGGCAGATGTGTTGTTACCCACCCTTACCACCTGGAGGTGGCCCATCAGGAAGTCCAGGATCCAGTTGCAGAGGGAGGTGTTAAGTCCCAGGGTCCTTAGCTTAGTGATGAGCTTTGAGGGCACTATGGTGTTGAACGCTGAGCTGTAGTCAATTAATTCTCACATAGATGTTCCTTTTGTCCAGGTGGGAAAAGGAAGTGTGGAGTGCAATAGAAATTGCATCATCTGTGGATCTGTTGGGGTGGTATGCAAATTGGAGTGGGTCTAGGGTTCCTGGGATAATGGTGTTGATGTGAGCCATGACCAGTCTTTCAGAGCACTTCATCAAATCAAATCAAATAAAATTTTATTTGTCACATACACATGGTTAGCAGATGTTAATGCGAGTGTAGCGAAATGCTTGTGCTTCTAGTTCCGACAATGCAGTAATAACCAACAAGTAATCTAACTAACAATTCCAAAACTACTGTCTTGTACACAGTGTAAGGGGATAAAGAATATGTACATAAGGATATATGAATGAGTGATGGTACAGAGCAGCATAGGCAAGATACAGTAGATGGTATCGAGTACAGTATGTACAAATGAGATGAGTATGTAAACAAAGTGGCATAGTTTAAAGTGGCTAGTGATACATGTATTACATAAGGATACAGTCGATGATATAGAGTACAGTATATACGTATGCATATGAGATGAATAATGTAGGGTAAGTAACATTATATAAGGTAGCATTGTTTAAAGTGGCTAGTGATATATTTACATCATTTCCCATCAATTCCCATTATTAAAGTGGCTGGAGTTGAGTCAGTGTCAGTGTGTTGGCAGCAGCCACTCAATGTTAGTGGTGGCTGTTTAACAGTCTGATGGCCTTGAGATAGAAGCTGTTTTTCAGTCTCTCGGTCCCAGCTTTGATGCACCTGTACTGACCTCGCCTTCTGGATGATAGCGGGGTGAACAGGCAGTGGCTCGGGTGGTTGATGTCCTTGATGATCTTTATGGCCTTCCTGTGACATCGGGTGGTGTAGGTGTCCTGGAGGGCAGGTAGTTTGCCCCCGGTGATGCGTTGTGCAGACCTCACCACCCTCTGGAGAGCCTTACGGTTGAGGGCGGAGCAGTTGCCGTACCAGGCGGTGATACAGCCCGCCAGGATGCTCTCGATTGTGCATCTGTAGAAGTTTGTGAGTGCTTTTGGTGACAAGCCGAATTTCTTCAGCCTCCTGAGGTTGAAGAGGCGCTGCTGCGCCTTCTTCACAATGCTGTCTGTGTGAGTGGTCCAATTCAGTTTGTCTGTGATGTGTATGCCGAGGAACTTAAAACTTGCTACCCTCTCCACTACTGTTCCATCGATGTGGATAGGGGGGTGTTCCCTCTGCTGTTTCCTGAAGTCCACAATCATCTCCTTAGTTTTGTTGACGTTGAGTGTGAGGTTATTTTCCTGACACCACACTCCGAGGGCCCTCACCTCCTCCCTGTAGGCCGTCTCGTCGTTGTTGGTAATCAAGCCTACCACTGTTGTGTCGTCCGCAAACTTGATGATTGAGTTGGAGGCGTGCGTGGCCACGCAGTCGTGGGTGAACAGGGAGTACAGGAGAGGGCTCAGAAGGCACCCTTGTGGGGCCCCAGTGTTGAGGATCAGCGGGGAGGAGATGTTGTTGCCTACCCTCACCACCTGGGGGCGGCCCGTCAGGAAGTCCAGTACCCAGTTGCACAGGGCGGGGTCGAGACCCAGGGTCTCGAGCTTGATGACGAGCTTGGAGGGTACTATGGTGTTGAATGCCGAGCTGTAGTCAATGAACAGCATTCTCACATAGGTATTCCTCTTGTCCAGATGGGTTAGGGCGGTGTGCAGTGTGGTTGAGATTGCATCGTCTGTGGACCTATTTGGGCGGTAAGCAAATTGGAGTGGGTCTAGGGTGTCAGGTAGGGTGGAGGTGATATGGTCCTTGACTAGTCTCTCAAAGCACTTCATGATGACGGAAGTGAGTGCTACGGGGCGGTAGTCGTTTAGCTCAGTTACCTTAGCTTTCTTGGGAACAGGAACAATGGTGGCCCTCTTGAAGCATGTGGGAACAGCAGACTGGTATAGGGATTGATTGAATATGTCCGTAAACACACCGGCCAGCTGGTCTGCGCATGCTCTGAGGGCGCGGCTGGGGATGCCGTCTGGGCCTGCAGCCTTGCGAGGGTTAACACGTTCAAATGTCTTACTCACCTCGGCTGCAGTGAAGGAGAGACCGCATGTTTTCGTTGCAGGCCGTGTCAGTGGCACTGTATTGTCCTCAAAGCGGGCAAAAAAGTTATTTAGTCTGCCTGGGAGCAGGACATCCTGGTCCGTGACTGGGCTGGATTTCTTCCTGTAGTCCGTGATTGACTGTAGACCCTGCCACATGCCTCTTGTGTCTGAGCCGTTGAATTGAGATTCTATTTTGTCTCTGTACTGACGCTTAGCTTGTTTGATAGCCTTGCGGAGGGAATAGCTGCACTGTTTGTATTCGGTCATGTTACCAGACACCTTGCCCTGATTAAAAGCAGTGGTTCGCGCTTTCAGTTTCACGCGAATACTGCCATCAATCCACGGTTTCTGGTTAGGGAATGTTTTAATCGTTGCTATGGGAACGACATCTTCAACGCACGTTCTAATGAACTCACACACCGAATCAGCGTATTCGTCAATGTTGTTGTCTGACGCAATACGAAACATGTCCCAGTCCACGTGGTGGAAGCAGTCTTGGAGTGTGGAGTCAGCTTGGTCGGACCAGCGTTGGACAGACCTCAGCGTGGGAGCCTCTTGTTTTAGTTTCTGTCTGTAGGCAGGGATCAACAAAATGGAGTCGTGGTCAGCTTTTCCGAAAGGGGGGCGGGGCAGGGCCTTATATGCGTCACGGAAGTTAGAGTAACTATGATCCAAGGTCTTTCCACCCCTGGTTGCGCAATCGATATGCTGATAAAATTTAGGGAGTCTTGTTTTCAGATTAGCCTTGTTAAAATCCCCATTCATGACTACAGACGTGAGTGCTACGGGTCGGTAATAATTTAGGCAGGTTACCTTAGTGTTCTTGGGCATAGGCACTATGGTGGTCGGCCTAAAACATGTTGGTATTACACACTCGGACAGGGAGAGGTTGAAAATGTCAGGGAAGACACTTTCCAGTTGGTCAGCACATGCTCGCAATATACGTCCTGGTAATCCGACTGGCTCTGCGGCCTTGCGAATGTTGACCTGTTTAAAGGTCTTACTCACATCGGCTTCGGAGAGCGTGATCACACAGTCTTCATGAACAGCTGGTGCTCTCATGCATGTTTCAGTGCTATTTGCCTCGAAGCTAGCATAGAAGTAGTTTAGCTCGTCTGGTAGGCTCATGTCACTGGGCAGCTCTCGGCTGTGCTTCCCTTCGTAGTCTGTAATGGTTTGCAAACTCTGCCACATCCGACGAGCATCAGAGCCGGTGGAGTACAAATTGACGTATTGACGCTTTGCCTGTTTGATGGTTTGTTGGAGGGCATAGCGGGATTTCTTATAAGCTTCCGGGTTAGTCACGCTCCTTGAAAGTGGCAGCTCTAGCCTTTAGCTCAGTGCGAATGCTGCCTGTAATCCATGGCTTCTGGTTGGGGTATGTACGTACAGTCACTGTGGGGACGACGTCATCGATGCACTTATTTATGAAGCCAATGACTGATGTGGTGTACTCCTCAATGCCATCGGAGGAATCCCAGAACATATTCCAGTCTATCCTAGCAAAACAGTCCTGTAGTATAGCATCTGCTTCATCTGACCACTTTTCTATTGATCTTGTCACTTGTGCTTCCTGCTTTATTTTTTGTTTGTAAGCAGGAATCAGGAGGATAGAATTATGGTCAGATTTGCCAAATGGAGGGCGAGGGAGAGCTTTGTATGCGTCTCTGTGTGTGGAATATAGGTGGTCCAGAGTTAATTTCCTCTGGTTGCACATGTGACATGCTGATAGAATTTGGTAAAACGGATTTAAGTTTCCCTGTATTAAAGTCCCCGGCTAGTAGGAGCGCCGCCTCTGGGTGCGCGTTTTATTGTTTGCTTATGGAGGAATACAGCTCATTCAATGCTGTCTTAGTGCCAGCCTCTGACTGTGGTGATATGTAAACAGCTACGAAGAACACAGATGAAAACTCTCCTGGTAGGTAGTGTGGTCTACAGCTTATCATGAGATACTCTACCTCAGGCGAGCAATAGCTCGAGACTTCCTTAGATATCGTGAACCAGCTGTTATTTTCAAAAATACATAGTCCGCCGCCCCTTGTCTTACCAGACGCTGTTGTTCTAACCTTCCGGGACATCGTATAACCAGCCAGCTGTATGTTGATATTGTCGTCGTTCAGCCATGACTCCATGAAGCATAAGATGTTACCGTTTTTAATGTCCCGTTGGTAGTTTAATCTTCCGCGTAACTCTGCGATTTTATTCTCCAATGATTGCACGTTTGCTAGCAGAATGGAGGGAAGTGGGGGTTTATTCGATCGCCTACGAATTCTCAGAAGGCAGCCCACCCTTCGGCCCCTCTTTCTCCACCTCCTCTTCACGCATATCAGGGGGATCGGGGCCTGTTCCTGAGGAAGCAGTATATCCTTCACATCGGGCTCGTCAGAGTCGTGAAAAAAAATAAGGATTCTGAAGGTCCTTGGTGAGTATCGCAGTCCTGATGTCTAGAAGTTATTTTCGGTCATAAGAGATGGTAGCGGCAACATTATGTACAAAATAAGTAAAAAAATAAGTCACAAACAACGTAAATAAACAAACAAAAAAACACAATTGGCTGGGGGTACGTAAAACGTCTGCCTTCTTCTCCGGCGCCATCTTTTCTGTATATTCCTGAGCTTTCTCCATGACATTTGCTAAATTTAAGCAGAGCACAATAACACTCCACAAGTTCATATTATGTGTAAAAATACTTTCCCACAGCTGTGTTGCGTGTGTGTTATGCCCTCTCACTGGAGATTTTGCTGATGTTGCAGTCGTAAATTGTTCCACTGTCCAGACTTTCCTATGTCTTTTTACACACAACCTGTACTGAGGAAGTCCATGATGAACAATACAGTACACACCTCAGCCAGGTTTCTTAGCTTAGTGACAATATATAAAATACCAAACATTGGTAAAAAAAACATTATTTTGAAAAGTTAAGGCTTAGAAAAAGCAACGTTTTGTAGGAATTTGCAGGAATGGTAAGGAATGATAAATTATGTGTTATCTTGTAGTAATGGATTCATTTCACCGTCCTGCAAATCCAGTTAGCTTTGACAAAATAAAAATCAAATCCTTAACCGTTAAAGCTGGAATCATAAGGTGAACTGTGCCATTGTTCACCCCAGTGCATTTGTTATTGTTTTTGTTTTGTTGATGAAACAGAGGAGCATCCAGCAGAGTGGGGTTTCTTTTTTTTAAATAAGACTGCTTTTCACAAGCCTGGTCCCAGATGTGTTTGAGCAGTCTGGCCAACTCCGATGGCCAAGACAGCACAAACAGATCTGGGAACAGGCTAGCTTTTCATCAACTGGCCCCTGATACTCAGATTAACTCATAAGTAATGCTCCCCATTCAAGGCGCATTTGACTGATTAATCTATTCAGCTTCACATATCATCATACCACTCCCTGTTTGTTCTGTAAACATTAAAGAAATTCACAAAAGTAGTGCACTGGGCCTTTATTAGTCCTGTATTAGCGGACCGATATAGCCATCAGTAGCAGACTGATATATATAGCAGTTGCACTGAGCAGACAGGGGATATTTTGGTCAGGTCTCATCTTTGATTGAATGTTTCTATTTGGATTGTAAACATCCGTTTTTTTCTACAAAACAACCTGGGCCCCTAGCTACCCCTTGCATAAGGACAACTCCAGTCCCTAGAGAGGCAGAGCTAAAAATCAGCCTGAGAATCAGAAAGCAGCAAGACACTAAAGGGTTCACCATGTACTGTATATTCTTAAAGTCTGCTTCTACCATTGATGTCCATGAGACAAAAGAGATCCTTATTGGACACTGGCACTAGGGGTCTTTTTACATCTCATTTAAACCTGTCCATCCCATATGACACCCAGGAGCACAAAACCAAAAAGACCCCAAAATCCCATCAACCCTCAGCTGCCTCTGAATATATCCCTGAAAACAGAATACTGTATATCCATACCTCACAGTGAGGTTGACCACACTTCTCCCCACTCTCCCACATAGAGCCAGAGCTGTCTGTGTTGTTTTACAGGATGCAACCATTTGTATCACAATATCAAATCATTTCTGGTTAACGAGTACCTTACAGTGATTGTTTTCAATTAAAATTGTCAAAAATAAACAAAAATAGCTTCTTAGAAAAGCTAGAATTTAGCTAGGACTGTCTGGGAGTGGTCTGAGTAAGGGGCCTAGTTGGATGTGTTACGGTGCGTGAATGAGGACCCAAAAGCGAATTAACTTAAACAGAGCTTCTTTAATTACCAAACATAAGTAGGCTCAGACGGACCGGCAGATTCCGACAGGACAAGACAAGGTTACAGCAAACATGACGACAGTCTGGTTCAGGCATGATACACAAACAAGAATCCGACAAGGACAGGAGCAGAAACAGAGAGAGATATAGGGACCTAATCAGAGGGAAAAAGGGAACAGGTGGGAAAAGGGGTGACGAGGTGGTTAGGAGGAGACAAGGCACAGCTGGGGGAAAGAGGGGGAGAAAAGGTAACCTAACAACGACCAGCAGAGGGAGACAGGGTGAAGGGAAAGGACAGAGACAAGACACAACATGACAGTACATGACAGTACCCCCCCACTCACCGAGCGCCTCCTGGCGCACTCGAGGAGGAAACCTGGCGGCAACGGAGGAAATCCTCGATCAGCGCACGGTCCAGCACGTCCCGAGAGGGAACCCAACTCCTCTCCTCAGGACCGTACCCCTCCCAATCTACGAGGTACTGGTGACCACGGCCCCGAGGACGCATGTCCAAAATTCTACGGACCCTGTAGATGGGTGCGCCCTCGACAAGGATGGGGGGGGGGGGGGGAAGACGAGCGGGGGCGCGAAGGACGGGCTTGATGCAGGAGACATGGAAGACCGGGTGGACGCGACGAAGGTATCGCGGAAGAAGAAGTCGAACTGCGACAGGATTAATGACCCGAGAAATACGGAACGGACCAATGAACCGCGGGGTCAACTTGCGAGAAGCCGTCTTAAGGGGAAGGTTCTGAGTGGAGAGCCAAACTCTCTGACCGCGACAATATCTAGGACTCTTAGTTCTACGCTTATTAGCAGCCCTCACAGTCTGCGTCCTATAACGGCAAAGTGCAGACCTGACCCTCTTCCAGGTGCGCTCGCAACGTTGGACAAAAGCCTGAGCGGAGGGGACGCTGGACTCGGCGAACTGAGATGAGAACAGCGGAGGCTGGTACCCGAGGCTACTCTGAAAAGGAGATAGCCCGGTCGCAGACGAAGGAAGCGAGTTGTGGGCGTATTCTGCCCAGGGGAGCTGTTCTGACCAAGACGCAGGGTTGCGAAAAGAAAGACTGCGTAAGATGCGACCAATAGTCTGATTGGCCCGTTCTGCTTGACCGTTAGACTGGGGGTGAAAGCCGGAAGAGAGACTGACGGAAGCCCCAATCAAACGGCAAAACTCCCTCCAAAATTGAGACGTGAATTGCGGACCTCTGTCCGAAACGACGTCTGACGGAAGGCCATGAATTCTGAAAACATTCTCGATGATGATTTGTGCCGTCTCTTTAGCAGAAGGAAGCTTAGCAAGGGGAATGAAATGAGCCGCCTTAGAGAACCTATCGACAACCGTAAGAATAACAGTCTTCCCCGCTGACGAAGGCAGTCCGGTGACAAAATCTAAGGCGATGTGAGACCACGGTTGAGAGGGAATAGGAAGCGGCCTGAGACGGCCGGCAGGAGGAGAGTTACCGGACTTAGTCTGCGCGCAGACCGAACAAGCAGCCACGAAACGACGCGTGTCATGCTCCCGGGTGGGCCACCAAAAACGCTGGCGAATGGAAGCAAGCGTACCCCGAACGCCAGGGTGGCCGGCTAACTTGGCAGAGTGAGCCCACTGAAGAACGGCCAGACGAGTAGGAACGGGAACGAAAAGAAGGTTCCTAGGACAAGCGCGCGGCGACGGAGTGTGAGTGAGCGCTTGCTTTACCTGCCTCTCAATTCCCCAGACAGTCAACCCGACAACACGCCCCTCAGGGAGAATCCCCTCGGGGTCAGTGGAGGCTACTGAAGAACTGAAGAGACGAGACAAAGCATCAGGCTTGGTGTTCTTAGAGCCCGGACGATAAGAAATCACGAACTCGAAACGAGCGAAAAACAGCGCCCAACGCGCCTGACGCGCATTAAGTCGTTTGGCAGAACGGATGTACTCAAGGTTCCTATGGTCAGTCCAAACGACAAAAGGAACGGTCGCCCCCTCCAACCACTGTCGCCATTCGCCTAGGGCTAACCGGATGGCGAGCAGTTCGCGGTTACCCACATCATAGTTACGTTCCGACGGCGACAGGCGATGAGAAAAATACGCGCATGGGTGGACCTTGTCGTCAGAGAGGGAGCGCTGAGAAAGAATGGCTCCCACGCCCACCTCTGACGCGTCAACCTCGACAACGAACTGTCTAGAGACGTCAGGTGTAACAAGGATAGGAGCGGATGTAAAACGATTCTTGAGGAGATCAAAAGCTCCCTGGGCGGAAATGGACCACTTAAAGCACGTCTTGACAGAAGTAAGGGCTGTGAGAGGAGCTGCCACCTGACCGAAAGTACGGATGAAACGACGATAGAAGTTCGCGAAGCCGAGAAAGCGCTGCAGCTCGACGCGTGACTTAGGGACGGGCCAATCAATGACAGCTTTGACCTTAGCGGGATCCATCTTAATGCCTTCAGCGGAAATAACAGAACCGAGAAATGTGACGGAGGAGGCATGAAAAGTGCACTTCTCAGCCTTCACAAAAAGACAATTCTCTAAAAGGCGCTGGAGGACACGTCGAACGTGCTGAACATGAATCTGGAGTGACGGTGAAAAAATCAGGATATCGTCAAGGTAAACGAAAACAAAGATGTTCAGCATGTCTCTCAGGACATCATTGACTAATGCCTGAAAGACAGCTGGAGCGTTAGCGAGGCCGAAAGGAAGAACCCGGTATTCAAAGTGCCCTAACGGAGTGTTAAACGCCGTCTTCCACTCGTCCCCCTCCCTGATGCGCACGAGATGGTAAGCGTTACGAAGGTCCAACTTAGTGAAAAACCTGGCTCCCTGCAGGATCTCGAAGGCTGAAGACATAAGAGGAAGCGGATAACGATTCTTCACTGTTATGTCATTCAGCCCTCGATAATCTATGCAGGGGCGCAGAGACCCGTCCTTCTTCTTGACAAAAAAAAACCCCGCTCCGGCGGGAGAGGAGGAGGGGACTATGGTACCGGCGTCAAGAGCTACAGACAAATAATCTTCGAGAGCCTTACGTTCGGGAGCCGACAGAGAGTATAGTCTACCCCGGGGGGGGGTGGTTCCCGGAAGGAGATCAATACTACAATCATACGACCGGTGTGGAGGAAGAGAGGTGGCCCTGGACCGACTGAACACCGTGCGCAGATCGTGATATTCCTCCGGCACCCCTGTCAAATCACCAGGCTCCTCCTGTGAAGAAGAGACAGAGGAAACAGGAGGGATAGCAGACATTAAACATTTCACATGACAAGAGACGTTCCAGGAGAGGATAGAATTACTAGACCAATTAATGGAAGGATTATGACAAACCAGCCAGGGATGGCCCAAAACAACAGGTGTAAAAGGTGAACGAAAAATTAAAAAAGAAATGGTTTCACTATGATTACCAGAAACAGTGAGGGTTAAAGGTAGCGTCTCACGCTGAATCCTGGGGAGAGGACTACCATCCAGGGCGAACAAGGCCGTGGGCTCCTTTAACTGTCTGAGAGGAATGTCATGTTCCCGAGCCCAGGTCTCGTCCATAAAACAGCCCTCCGCCCCAGAGTCTATTAAGGCACTGCAGGAAGCTGATGAACCGGTCCAGCGTAGATGGACCGACAAGGTAGTGCAGGATCTTGAAGGAGAGACAGGAGTAGTAGCGCTCACCAGTAGCCCTCCGCTTACTGATGAGCTCTGGCCTTTTACTGGACATGAAGTGACAAAATGACCAGCGGAACCGCAATAGAGACAGAGGCGGTTGGTGATTCTCCGTTCCCTCTCCTTAGTCGAGATGCGGATACCTCCCAGCTGCATGGGCTCAGCACCCGAGCCGGCAGAGGAAGATGGTAGTGATGCGGAGAGGGGGGCAACGGAGAACGCGAGCTCCTTTCCACGAGCTCGGTGACGAAGATCAACCCGTCGCTCAATGCGAATAGCGAGTTCAATCAAGGAATCCACGCTGGAAGGAACCTCCCGGGAGAGAATCTCATCCTTTACCTCTGCGCGGAGACCCTCCAGAAAACGAGCGAGCAAAGCCGGCTCGTTCCAGCCACTGGAGGCAGCAAGAGTGCGAAACTCAATAGAGTAGTCTGTTATGGATCGATTACCTTGACATAGGGAAGACAGGGCCCTGGAAGCCTCCTCCCCAAAAACAGATCGATCAAAAACCCGTATCATCTCCTCCTTAAAGTCCTGATACTGGTTAGTACACTCAGCCCTTGCCTCCCAGATTGCCGTGCCCCACTCACGAGCCCGTCCAATAAGGAGAGATATGACGTAGGCGACACGAGCAGTGCTCCTGGAGAAAGTGTAGGGCTGGAGAGAAAACACAATATCACACTGGGTGAGGAACGAGCGGCATTCAGTGGGCTCCCCAGAGTAACACGGCGGGTTATTGATTCTGGGCTCCGGAGATTCGAAAGCCCTGGAAGTGGCCGGTGGATCGAGGCGGAGATGGTGAACCTGTTCTGTGAGGTTGGAGACTTGGGTGGCCAGGGTCTCAACGGCATGTCGAGCAGCAGACAATTCCTGATCGTGTCTGCCTAGCATCGCTCCCTGGATCCCGACGGCTGAGTGGAGAGGATCCGAAGTCGCTGGGTCCATTCTTGGTCGGATTCTTCTGTTACGGTGCGTGAATGAGGACCCAAAAGCGAATTAACTTAAACAGAGCTTCTTTAATTACCAAACATAAGTAGGCTCAGACGGACCGGCAGATTCCGACAGGACAAGACAAGGTTACAGCAAACATGACGACAGTCTGGTTCAGGCATGATACACAACAAACAAGAATCCGACAAGGACAGGAGCAGAAACAGAGAGAGATATAGGGACCTAATCAGAGGGAAAAAGGGAACAGGTGGGAAAAGGGGTGACGAGGTGGTTAGGAGGAGACAAGGCACAGCTGGGGGAAAGAGGGGGAGAAAAGGTAACCTAACAACGACCAGCAGAGGGAGACAGGGTGAAGGGAAAGGACAGAGACAAGACACAACATGACAGTACATGACAGGATGAGCCTAATGGGAGGGATATGTCACCTGAAAACTACCTGTTATTGGTAGAGAGGTTTGAAACTGTCTTTGTTATTGGTCTATGAATTTATACTGCGGCAGGCAGTGCTGAGGGTGCTGCAGCATCCCCTGATAAATCTGAAAAAATATAAAACATAAATACAGAAAAATATATATAAATGCAACATGCAACAATTTCAAAGATTTTGCCTGTGGACTGTGGCCTGTGGACTGTGGCCTGTGGCCTGTGGACTGTGGACTGTGGCCTGTGGACTGTGGCCTGTGGCCTGTGGCCTGTGGACTGTGGACTGTGGCCTGTGGCCTGTGGCCTGTGGACTGTGGCCTGTGGCCTGTGGCCTGTGGCCTGTGGACTGTGGACTGTGGCCTGTGGCCTGTGGCCTGTGGCCTGTGGACTGTGGACTGTGGCCTGTGGCCTGTGGACTGTGGCCTGTGGCCTGTGGACTGTGGCCTGTGGCCTGTGGACTGTGGCTTGTGGCCTGTGGACTGTGGACTGTGGACTGTGGACTGTGGCCTGTGGACTGTGGACTGTGGCCTGTGGACTGTGGACTGTGGACTGTGGCCTGTGGACTGTGGACTGTGGACTGTGGCCTGTGGCTTGTGGACTGTGGACTGTGGCCTGTGGACTGTGGCCTGTGGCCTGTGGCCTGTGGACTGTGGCCTGTGGCCTGTGGACTGTGGCCTGTGGACTGTGGACTGTGGCCTGTGGCCTGTGGACTGTGGCCTGTGGCCTGTGGCCTGTGGACTGTGGCCTGTGGACTGTGGCTTGTGGCCTGTGGACTGTGGACTGTGGACTGTGGACTGTGGCCTGTGGACTGAGGACTGTGGCCTGTGGACTGTGGACTGTGGCCTGTGGCCTGTGGCCTGTGGCCTGTGGACTGTGGCCTGTGGAATCTTGTCCCACTCCTCTTCAATGGCTGTGCCAAGTTGCTGGATATAGGCGGGAACTGGAACACGCTGTCATACACATCGATCCAGACCACAGACTGTGGCCTGTGGCCTGTGGACTGTGGCCTGTGGACTGTGGACTGTGGCCTGTGGTCTGTTGACTGTGGCCTGTGGCCTGTGGCCTGTGGACTGTGGCCTGTGGACTGTGGCTTGTGGCCTGTGGACTGTGGACTGTGGACTGTGGACTGAGGACTGTGGCCTGTGGACTGTGGACTGTGGCCTGTGGACTGTGGCCTGTGGAATCTTGTCCCACTCCTCTTCAATGGCTGTGCCAAGTTGCTGGATATAGGCGGGAACTGGAACACGCTGTCATACACATCGATCCAGACCATCCCAAACATGCTCAATGGGTGAGTTTTGCAGGACATGGAAGAACTGGGACATTTTCAGCTTTCATGAATTGTGTACAGATCCTTGCAACATGGGGTCGTGGCTATCATGCTGAAACATGAGGTGAGGGCGGCAGATGAATGGCACGACAATGGGCCTCAGGATCTCATCACGGTATGTCTGTGCATTCAAATTGCCAACGATAAAATATAATTGCGTTCGTTGTCCGTAGTTTTTGCCTGCCCATACCATAACCCCACTGCCACCATGGGGCACTCTGTTCACAAAATTGACATCAGCAAAACCGCTCGCCCACACAATGCCATACACGTGGTCTGCGGTTGTGAGGCGGGTTGGATGTACTGCCAAATTCTCTAAAACGACGTTGGAGGCGGATTATGGTAGAGAAATTAACATTCAATTGTCTGGCAACAGCTCTGGTGGACATTCCTGCGGTCTGCATGCCAATTGCACGCTCCCTCAAAATCTGAGACGTCTGTTGCATTTTGTTGTGTGACAAAACTACACATTTTATAGTGGCCTTATATTGTCCCCAGCACAAGGTGTACCTGTGTAATGATCATACTGTTTAATCAGCTTCTTGATATGCCACACTTGGAAAAGGTAAAATGCTCACTAACAGGGATGTAAACAAATTTGTGGACAACATTTTTGAGAAATTAGCTTTTTGTGCACATGGAACATTTCTTGGATATTTTATTTCAGCTCATGAAACATGGGACCAACGCTTTACATATTGCATTTCTATTCTTGTTCAGTGTGTATCCTTTTTTTTTGGAAAAATATATTTTCCCACAAAGGTAGTCTACTGGGCCTTTATTACTCCTGTATGTGCAGACCAAAATAGCCATCAGCCATCAACAAAAAAATGACAGCACCCCCCACCCCTAAACATCTTGCTGCAGCCATGCATGCAAAACAAGCAGACATTTTTCACAGTTTTTCCCCATCCCTAGCAAACACAGTTGATTAAACTAATTGCATTCTTAACTGAAAATCATGATTAGTTGATAATTGGAGTCAGGTGTGTTAGCTGGGGCAAAAGTGTGACACCAATCAGGTCCCGAGGACTGAATTGTTTACTGTGTGCATTTGTGTCACTTAGTGTTTGGTGTTTTTCAAGTGTACTGTGATCCTGCGGCTACTGTTTCTCAGTACTATGTTTATCCTTAAACACTGATTTCTGGTCTCTTCTCTGCACCTGGGTCCAACCTCACCACATCACAAGAGCGAGAATATTTTTCAAATGGCAGTCAAGCATCAATCATCATGTCACCAGAATAAGACCCTCAATATTTATTGGAAAGGATAATCAAGCTCATCACCATGCACTTTCACCACCCTGGGAAGTTCATCATCATTTATTTAATCTAAAAAACTCCATGGTTTCCCAAGTCGTAGTGGGAGGACCACACACCATATCGTCGGTGACTCCAAATTTACTTCGATATGATGGTTATTATATCAATATTTGCACATAAAGACATTTCCATTGCCATTTCTCGCATAATTTATTTTACAGACACAAAAAAGTCCCACCCATCGAGCGTATTTTGTTTTGTCGAGATTAGTAAAGTTTCCCAACACATTTGCTGTTTCCATCACAGCTGTCATTATTTTTTGCAGTATGACTTTACGCGATAAAAATTGTGGATGGAAAAGTGGTTAGTAACCATGATTCCATTCAACCTTTTATGGGAGTAAAGTACAGTGCCTTGCGAAAGTATTCGGCCCCCTTGAACTTTGTGACCTTTTGCCACATTTCAGGCTTCAAACATAAAGATATAAAACTGTATTTTTTTGTGAAGAATCAACAACAAGTGGGACACAATCATGAAGTGGAACGACATTTATTGGATATTTCAAACTTTTTTAACAAATCAAAAACTGAAAAATTGGGCGTGCAAAATTATTCAGCCCCCTTAAGTTAATACTTTGTAGCGCCACCTTTTGCTGCGATTACAGCTGTAATTCGCTTGGGGTATGTCTCTATCAGTTTTGCACATCGAGAGACTGACATTTTTTCCCATTCCTCCTTGCAAAACAGCTCGAGCTCAGTGAGGTTGGATGGAGAGCATTTGTGAACAGCAGTTTTCAGTTCTTTCCACAGATTCTCGATTGGATTCAGGTCTGGACTTTGACTTGGCCATTCTAACACCTGGATATGTTTATTTTTGAACCATTCCATTGTAGATTTTGCTTTATGTTTTGGATCATTGTCTTGTTGGAAGACAAATCTCCGTCCCAGTCTCAGGTCTTTTGCAGACTCCATCAGGTTTTCTTCCAGAATGGTCCTGTATTTGGCTCCATCCATCTTCCCATCAACTTTAACCATCTTCCCTGTCCCTGCTGAAGAAAAGCAGGCCCAAACCATGATGCTGCCACCACCATGTTTGACAGTGGGGATGGTGTGTTCAGCTGTGTTGCTTTTACGCCAAACATAACGTTTTGCATTGTTGCCAAAAAGTTCCATTTTGGTTTCATCTGACCAGAGCACCATCTTCCACATGTTTGGTGTGTCTCCCAGGTGGCTTGTGGCAAAATTTAAACAACACTTTTTTATGGATATCTTTAAGAAATGGCTTTCTTCTTGCCACTCTTCCATAAAGGCCAGATTTGTGCAATATACGACTGATTGTTGTCCTATGGACAGAATCTCCCACCTCAGCTGTAGATCTCTGCAGTTCATCCAGAGTGATTATGGGCCTCTTGGCTGCATCTCTGATCAGTCTTCTCCTTGTATGAGCTGAAAGTTTAGAGGGACGGCCAGGTCTTGGTAGATTTGCAGTGGTCTGATACTCCTTCCATTTCAATATTATCGCTTGCACAGTGCTCCTTGGGATGTTTAAAGCTTGGGAAATCTTTTTGTATCAAAATCCGGCTTTAAACTTCTTCACAACAGTAACTCGGACCTGCCTGGTGTGTTCCTTGTTCTTCGTGATGCTCTCTGCGCTTTTAACGGACCTCTGAGACGATCACAGTGCAGGTGCATTTATACGGAGACTTGATTACACACAGGTGGATTGTATTTATCATCATTAGTCATTTAGGTCAACATTGGATCATTCAGAGATCCTCACTGAACTTCTGGAGAGAGTTTTCTGCACTGAAAGTAAAGGGGCTGAATTATTTTGCACGCCCAATTTTCCAGTTTTTGATTTGTTAAAAAAGTTTGAAATATCCAATAAATGTCGTTCCACTTCATGATTGTGTCCCACTTGTTGTTGATTCTTCACAAAAAAATACAGTTTTATATCTTTATGTTTGAAGCATGAAATGTGGCAAAAGGTCGCAAAGTTCAAGGGGGCCGAATACTTTCGCAAGGCACTGTACATGTCGGATAAAAATGTCATGACAGGCCTGATGGAAACAGCAAATCGGTCGGTAAAATGTACAAATGTCGACAAAACAAAATATGCTCAATCTTTTTGTGTCAGTAAAATTTATTCTGCGAGAAATTAGTTTTGGAAAGAATGCAGTTTATTAGGCTACAGATTAAATATATTATGATGAACTTCACAAGGTGGTGAAAGTGAAAGTTCTCCTTTCCAATAAATATTGAGGGTCTTATTCTGGAGACATGATGATTGATACTTGTCTGCAGTTTGACAAATACAAATAATCTTGTTTTTTCTCCCATATTAATCTCATCATGTAGGTTATCCTACCCGCACTGTATCTGCTAACTGTTGGCTAGAGCACACCTGCCACGACCAGAGTGGGAACGCACAATCGCAATATACATATTGTTTTACAAAACCATCAGTAGAGTTGAAAATGCTGTGGAAACCCATTTAACTTGTATTCTTTATTCGGTATGTGTGAATTTAACAGCAAAAGTTATTTTTATGTGCACCTCATCATCAGACACAGCCTTTTATCCGCAACATATCAATTTGATGGGAACAGGTAGACCACCTGACCCCAGGACACTCACCCAGACCTTTAGGTAGACCACCTAACCCCAGGACACTTATCCAGACTTACAAGTAGACCACCTGACCCCTGGACACTCATCCAGACCTATACATAGACCACCAGACTGCAGCTATGACAGACCCAAAGCACAGACACGTAGATCACAGCCCAACAGGTCACTGAAACAGACTCAAAGCCGTGCAGCACCATCTCTGACCAAGCTGCTAAAGCACATCCTGGGGAAAGATGTTGAAAAGCCAAAGCCTACTGCTGCTGCATGGTCTCCTCCAGTCTATCTGCATGTGTGAAGATGATTTTTATGGCTTTTAGGTCGTTGTGCTGTTCTTCTGGACGTTTGGTGTGGTTCTCTTTCTGAAAATCTGTTAACAGACGTTGCATTTGTTTGTGACTATGTAAGTGTTCTTAATATGTTGCCAGAGAATGTGCATCTGTTCATTGACTTTAGTCTTAGACTCTCCTTTTATTTGAAGACAAGTCAGTCACCCTATGGTGCTGCCTGCTGAAAGGGAACTGTAAAGGTAAGATACATTTTACTCAGTCCAGTGGTTCAGTGACCAGAGACTACAAAGATGTTTCAGTTTTGTATCTTTATTATTTGTTCTGAACTAAAATAATTGAAAATTGTTGTATAGGTTTGTAAACTCTTCCTGTAAGAATATGAAAGTCTGACCTGTAACAATATAAGCATAGCTTTTATTAACAAAATAATTTGCCATACATACAGATCTTCTCATGTTAAATAGCAGTATTGGTTTACAGTTGTAGCCAGTTGAGTGAAAGAATAATTATTTAAACATTGAACATCATAGACGTGAACCACAGTGGACTGTTTAGGCTACTGATTAGTGACATCAATACTATAACACATTTGCAAACACACAGGTTGGAATGGAAGGCAGGATCACTATGAAAAGCTTGATTTTATATGTTTTTTCTCATTCATTCACAAGTCATGCTTGTTGAACGCTTTTACAACCCACAGTATCTAGCAGGGTTGGGATCAATTCCATTTCAATTCAGTCAACTCTGGAAGTAAACTGAGATTCCAATTCCACATTTAGCTAATTGAGAAGCACTTAGGGGAATTGGAATTTCAGTTTATTGACTGAAGTGGAATGGAATTGACCCCAGCCCTGGTATCTTGATGCTACGGTCACATTTGAGTGAACAAATTATAGTAATACCAGTGCAGTGCAGTCTCAAATGGAATGTACTTGAGGTTCTACACACTTCTATAGTTTAGCCCTTGAAGTTGAAGAGGTCAAGGTTGATGAGTGTGGTGAATAAATAAAAAAAAACAAGGAAATGGAAATACTGTCCTCCAATTTGTACAATATATTACGAATTTGTAAGTGCTTAAGATCCTGTTCAATCTCTTTAATCTTGTGAACACTCGAAAAACACTACACAACACATTTTATCTTAAAGCATAAAAATGTAATAGCGTTATCTAAAATGTCAGTGCATTTAAATCCTCATCTGACCACACGAAGGATGGCTCTTCTCATAACAGAGGGGAAAACCACCTTCGTTTTAGCACCAATTGTGTGCCATTATGTCCAAACGGAGCCTCGTTAAACTGGAATTATTTTGAGGTTTGGTTTTCTATCTCCACACAGGAAACATGTGCAAGACCATACGTTGGGTGGTCAAGTAGAGAGAGACATCTTGGAATTCAAACCAAGAGCGATGCACAATCTATTTAACAGATCTGTCCCAGACTCACAGATACAATACCACAATGACACTCTTACACTGACAAAGCATGTTTTTGTCTTTCACAGAACAAGAACTTGTCAGCCCCCTACAATTTGGTTAGGCTTAAGTGTTCCAAGCAGGGTTGGGGTCAATTTGGATTTTTTAAATGTATTTCAATTCAAACCATGATTTTGAATTGGCTTTGAATTAAAGGAAGTAGAATATAATTCAAAGCAATTCAGAATAAATAACCCATTTGAATTTAATTTAATCCTACTTTCTATTTCCGCAACTCAATTCAGAATGGACCCGAACCCTGGATCCTTGATTCGTTCAATAAAGAGGGACCTCCTCAGCATTGTGTTGACTGATTTGGCTTGGTGGAGTGGTGAATTTAGGAGTTCTGACTGAGTGAGGGGGGTGGAAACACATGGCCCTTAACTGCTATGCTGAGGACAAGGACAGACAGTATGCAGTGGAAGTCGTTACAGTCTGACAGTATTGAGTATTAGAAGCCACCTGGTTTGTTTCAGGTGACACTTAAATCCCAGTGTCCATGTGGAGACGCCAGCCTCTCTCTCTTCTCCTTTTGTTACAGAGAGACATTTAGGCAAATAATCAGAGCTGTGTTTATGTGAGGGATGTGTGTGTCCATGTTAGGGTTGTATAATGGCCCTTCTAGGGATGCCAAGGGAAGAGGGTATCCTAGATTTGTTTAATTTAGGCTACAGTAAGACCCTAAAATAAGTAATTTTGTCAGAACTGATCATGTAAATCTTTCATTTTAAAAAGGGATGTCATGAGTAAGTAATAATCAACTTTCAAATAATGACGCATATACAGTTGAAGTCGGAAGTTTACATACACCTTAGCCAAATAAATTTAAACTCAGTTTTTGACAATTCCTGACATTTAATCCTAGTAAAAATTCCCTGTCTTAGGTCAGTTAAGATCATCACTTTATTTTAAGAATGTGAAATGTCAGAATAATAGTAGAGAGAAGGATTTATTTCAGCTTTCATTTCTTTCATCACATTCTTAGTCGGACAGAAGTTTACATACACTCAATTAGTATTTGGTAGCATTGCCTTTAAATTGTTTAACTTGGATCAAACGTTTCGGATAGCCTTCCACAAGCTTCCCACAATAAGTTGGGTGAATTTTGGCCCATTCCTCTTGACAGAGCTGGCATAACTGACTCAGGTTTGTAGGCCTCCTTGCCCGCACACGCTTTTTCAGTTCTGCCCACAAATTTTCTATAGGATTGAGGTCAGGACTTTGTGATGGCCACTCCAATACCTTGACTTTGTTGTCCTTAAGCCATTTTGCCACAACTTGGAAATATGCTTGGGGTCATTGTCCATTTGGAAGACCATTTGCGACCAAGCTTTAACTTTCTGACTGATGTCTTGAGATGTTGCTTCAATATATCCACATATTTTTCCTAACTCATGATGCCATCTATTTTGTGAAGTGCACCAGTCCCTCCTGCAGCAAAGCACCCCCACAACATGTTGCTGCCACCCCCGTGTTTCACGGTTGGGATGATGTTGACTTGCAAGCCTCCCCCTTTTCCTCCAAAAATAATGATGGTCATTATGGCCAAACAGTTCTATTTTTGTTTCATCAGACCAGAGGACATTTCTCAAAAAAGTACAATCTTTGTCCCCGTGTGCAGATGCAAACCGTAGTCTGGCTTTTTTTATGGTAGTTTTGGAGTGGTGGCTTCTTCCTTGCTGAGCGGCCTTTCAGGTTATGTCGATATAGGACTCGTTCTACTGTGGATATATACTTTTGTACCTGTTTCCCCAAGCATCTTCACAAGGTCCTTTGCTGTTGTTCTGGGATTGATTTGCACTTTTCGCACCAAAGTACGTTCATCTCTAGGAGACAAAACGCGTCTCCTTCCTGAGCGGTATGACGGCTAGGTGGTCCCCTGGTGTTTATACTTGTGTACTATTTTTTGTACAGATGAACATGGTACCTTCAGGCGTTTGGAAATTGCTCCCAAGGATGAACCAGACTTGTGGAGGTCTATAATTTCTTTGGCTGATTTCTTTTGATTTTCCCATGACAAGCAAAGAGGCACTGAGTTTGAAGGTAGGCCTTGAAATACATTCACAGGTACACCTCCAATTGATGAAAATGATGTCAATTAGTCTGTCAGAAGCTTCTAAAGCCATGACATCATTTTCTGGAATTTTCCAAGCTGTTTAAAGGCACAGTCAACTTAGTGTATGTAAACTTCTGACCTACTGGAATTGTGATACAGTGAATTATAAGTTAAATAATCTATCTGTAAACAATTGTTGGAAAAATGGCTTGTGTCATGCAGAAAGTAAATGTCCTAACCGACTTGCCAAAACTATAGTTTGTTAACAAGACATTTGTGGAGTGGTTGAAAAACGAGTTTTAATGACTCCAACCTCAGTGTATGTAAACTTATGACTTCAACTGTATTTGTGAGTGATGATTTATATATTGTTTTTTTTCCCAGACGTCTCAACCTCCAAATATCCTCTGTGTCTGTGAATTTCAGGTTTATTTTTTCACCACTCAGTCAGTCTTCCTCACCACATTCTGTATATTCCTGAGCTTTCTCCATGACACTAAAGAAGCCATGACATTTGCTAAATTCAAGCAGAGCACAATAACACTCCACAAGTTTATATTATGTTTAAAAATACTTTTCCACTCCGAGCTGTGTTGCGTGTGTGTTATGCCCTCTCACTGGAGATTTTGCTGATGTTGCAGTCGTACATTTTTCCACTGGGCAGACTTTCCTATGTCTGTTTTTTACACACAACCTGTACTGAGGAAGTCCATGATGAACAATACAGTACACACCTCAACCAGGTTAAATAAATGTTTGCTACATGACAATAAATAAAATACCAAACATTGGTATAAAAGTTGAACAATTTATGTATATTATTTTGAAAAGTTAAGGCTTAGAAAAAGCAATGTTTGAGTTATGGTTAATGTGTAGTAATGGTAAATTATGTGTTATCTTGTAGTAATGGGTTCATTTCACAGTCCTGCAAATCCAGTTAGCTTTGACAAAATAAAAATAAAATCCTTAACAGTTGAAATCATAAGGTGAACTGTGCCATTGTTCACCCCAGTGCATTTGTTATTGTTTTTGTTTTGTTGATGAAACAGAGGAGAGAAGCATCCAGCAGAGTGGCTGTTCTAATGCATGTGAAATTATATCAGAGGGAGAAAAAAACTCAAAGTTCGTTGTTTGAAGTAACTTCTTTGTTGTTATAAATTGCAAAAGGACGTGGCAGTTTTACCTAATACGGATTCCAGCTTTAAAGTAAATAAGACTCTTGCCTGCTTTTCACTTGCCTGGTCCCAGATGTGTTTGTGGTGTCTTGCCAACTCCTATGGCCATGACAATGACCATAGGAGTGGGCAAGACAGCACAAACACATCTGAGACCAGGCTACCTTTTCATCACCTGGCCCCTGATACTCAGGTTAACTCATAAGCAATGCTCCCCATTCAAGGCAGATCATCTATTCAGTTTCACATTTCATCATACCCACACTCTTTGTTCTGTAAACATTTATAATCTCACTTAAAATGTCATTGAAGAATACAATACAACAATAACATGAACACAGATGGCATTTTGGGGGGTTGGGCCTCTCCTTGAGTCATACCCCCGGCCTGTGGCCCCACCCTTGAAGTAAAGTTATGTAGGCGGGGCTAGTCGCCTCACGAACACTGGTGTCTGCCCTTACAGTAAAGGGTCATGCCCCATGTAGCCCCACCCCTCAGAGTAAAGGGTCAATGGTCATGTGGATCTGGTCTCTGTTCCGCCTGCTCCCATTGGAGGAGTGGAGGTAAGGCTCCTCCTTCTGACATAGGACGTGACGCGTCAGGATCTTTCGGAATGTGTTCCTGAAGTCCTGGATGCGGTAGGCATAGATAACGGGGTTGACGGCTGAGTTGGCATGTGACAGCATGATGGCTATGTACATGACGGGGGCCGGCTTGCACAGGTCCTTGTAAAACAGGGTCAGGCAGTTGAGGATGTGCACGGGCAGCCAGCATAGGGCAAACAGCCCCACAATGATGGACAGAGACTTGGCGGCACGGATCTCGCGTTGCAGGAGCCCGTGATGGTGGCTGTCCCCATTGCTGCTCACTGAGCACTTGAGTTCAATCTGGTGCATCTGCTTGCGGGCCACGGTGAAGATCTTCACATAGATGCCCAGCATGATAAACAGAGGAGGCAGGACGCAGCCGAAGAAGTTGAAGTAGACCATGTAGTGCATGTCCACCACACTCTCAAACAGGCAGGTAAGCTTGCAGCTGCTCAGGAAGTCACCTGCACTGCCCAGATCATCCACCAGGGGGGGGATGGTGGTACTGGCATTGTCCCCCAAAAACTTGCCATTCGTCAGGCTACTGGAGACATTCTGACGGCAGGAAGTCACCTTCAGGTTCCAACCCAGGAATGGGATGAGGCCGATGACGAAAGACAGGATCCATAAGATGGCGATGATTCGTCTGGCCCTCGTACCCGTCACCAGCTCCTTGTACCTGGATAAGAGGATGAGGGAAGACCAAAAAGACGCTGGTTAATATCCATGGGGGTTATAAATGGGTCTTATTTTCTTTTCCCTAAGAGTTGTGACTGAGTGCCCTTAACGGCCACAGTGGCCCTCTATCAGGCATTATGGTGCTTATGCTGCACACCTATTCATGATTAAAATAACATAATAATGAGTTATTACAGAAAGACAATAGGGCAATAGAGAAGCAAATGTGCTGTCCTTAAAGTTCTTCCAACTGAACATTAAATTAGAGCCTGTGATAGGAGTAATATATAATTTCCATCTTACTGTCTAAAGCAGGTTACCAAAACATAACGAGACATCATTCCAACAGACTTCTGGGTGGTTCCACCAATTAGGTGCCTTTTGAGTAGTGTAACTTGGTAAAAAAATATATAATCATGTTTTCCCATCTCAAGAGGTTAAATACCAAAAAGGGTTAACGATTTCATCGTAATTCAGTTATAAATCCCATTGTGACAGGGGAATGGGGGAATACAAGCGTCACAAAACAATTGAAATTGTGAAAACGTTTCTAGCCTGTCTATCTGTGGGTAACATTGGCGTGTTATGCTCGACCCAAAAAGAAAAGGGCCAGAACCAGCTCACCTACTTTAACACTATGATTTGACTATTAGATGTTCAATGTTTCCTAGAATAATATTTTTTTCTAAAGCATAGTTTCACCATATTAAAACAAAAGTTCAGTTCACGTAACAGAGTTGATCTTAAAACAAGGGACAGTTTTTATGAATCACTAAATCATATGAAATAAATAATAATCTTCAGAAATGACTGTCAAACCACAAAATATCTAGGGCTTTATAATGATGGCGAAAACTTGGAGAAATGTTGGTGTTAAGTGGGTTAAAATCACAGTGGGTGCACAGAGGGACATGTCAAAATGCCCATTTATTGCTCTTTAGCAAGTCTTTATTCATATAAAAAAAAAACTGATTTATTAAACTTTCCATGTGGTCTACACTAAAGGGCACTTTATTTAAAATAACAGGCTTTTAAAATGACATATTTGTGCACAATTTCTACTTAAAATAAAAGACACTCATTTTGTGGAACAACCTTTCTATTGATCGAGGTCTGCGTATGAATGCCATTGGGCTCCAGATGCTCTGTTCCAATATCCATAGCATAGGCTACCACTTATTAAGGAATGTGTTGTATAGGGAATGCATTCTAAGTGGCATGTTAGTATTAATATTGGAACGTTACGTAATCTATGATCGAATCAATGTAAGAATTTGCCTAAGAGCAAATAAGCTGAATCAGCTGCAGCGAACAGGAGTAGTGCAAAAAGAATGAGAATTTGGCAATTTGTGATGTGTTGAGCAAGTAAGAAGTTAAGAATTTACTTATATATTGGCTAACTGTTACACCACATTTCAGTGAGCACATTGACTCAGAGACAGGCATGTGAAAGGAAAAACCGTCAGAGTACAACTTATCACCTGTCTAAGAACAACAGTCTATCTATACAGTGATGAACACACAGAAGTTATACAGTGCCTTCGGGAAAGTATTCAGACCCACAACACGTTTATATAAGGTCCCACAGTTGACAGTGCATGTCAGACCTACCCGTAGCACTCACGTCTGTAGCCATGAAGTGCTTTGAAAGGCTGGTCATGGCTCACATCAACACCATTATCCCAGAAACACTAGACCCACTCCAATTTGCATATACCACCCCAACAGATCCACTGATGATGCAACCTCTATTGCACTCCACACTGTCCTTTCCCACCTGGACAAAAGGAACACCTATGTGTGAATGCTATTCATTGACTACAGCTCAGCGCTCAACACCACAGTGCCCTCAAAGCTCATCACTAAGCTAAGGACCCTGGGACTAAACACCTCCCTCTGCAACTGGATCCTGGACTTCCTGACGGGCACCCCCAGGAGGAAAGGTTAGGTAACAACACATACACCACGCTGATCCTCAACACAGGGGCCCCTCAGGGGTGTGTGTTCAGTCCCCTCCTGTACTCCCTGTTCACTCTTGACTGTATGGCCAGGCACGACTCAAACATCATCATTAAGTTTTCCGACAACACAAGTGGTAGGTCTGATCACAGACAAAGATGAGACAGCCTATGGGGAGGAGGTCAGAGACCTGGCCGTGTGGTGCCAGGATAACAACCTCTCCCTCAATGTGAACAAGACAAAGGAGATGATCGTGGACTACAGGAACAAGTGGACTGAGCACGCCCCCATTCTCATCGACGGGGCTGTAGTGGAGCAGGTTGAGAGCTTCAAGTTCCTTGGTGTCAACATCACCAATAAACTATCATGGTCTTAAACACAATAAGACAGTCTTGAAGAGAGCACGACATAGCCTATTCCGGGTTCCCCGGGCGCCGAAGATGTGGATGTCGATTAAGGCAGCCCCCCGCACCTCTCTGATTCAGAGATTTCCTTACGGCGGAAGTTCAGCGTTACGGCAGGATTTAAATTGAAAAACAATGTTCCTGCGTTAGCGGAGAAAGCATGCCCCGTAAACCAGTGGCTAACCATGACTATAGGACCTAGGCCTTCAGAGGAACCAAACATCTTCCATTACGTTGTATCAAACTCAGAAATAAAATAAAAAACTGAAAACATAGCATCACTTAATGAACCCGACATTGTATATGTTGTAGTCAGACCATTCTAGTTGTAGTGAAGGAGGAGCAATGCTTTTTGATGACATTATGAATGAATCAAACAGGCCTGTCCGTGCTTCAGGATGCCGCACACACAGTGACAGTTCAGCATGGACACAACATGACACACAGAATAAAATAATGCAACTAGCAAAACAAAAAACACACTGTTTACATAACCTATGGTAGCCTAACACCACTATCACACTATCACCCATAGTAATAACAACAGTGTCACATCAACAGTGACAGGCTCAAGGCTCAAGGTGCTGAAAGGACAGCGACCGCAGGCTAATACCTGTGCACTTCATGGAGCTGAAGGAGAGACAGGTTTGGTCAAACACATAGACACGGCTGATAAGACAGGCAACAGCAGTCACACACAGCATCAAATAACGTTAAAGATAAAGCATCCCATTCACTCCAGTAGGCCCCTTGAAATCAGAACAATACAAAAGCACAACCATTTAATTTCCAAAAGGAAATGAACAAACCAGATATTACTTCCCTTTGCAAATATATTTGATCACGTTCATCACACTAACCGGTGATCTGAGGTTTAAATGCAACAATGATTCACAGTCATTATTTTCAAAGAGATGTCTAACAGCAAGCAAGCTGCAACAAAACAGCACCACTCACCAGGTGATGATCATTTGGAAAAGAAGTTTGAAAGAAGTTCATCTTGATCATCCTGTATAAACACAAACTCACTTCCTTGACAACAAACAAGAACTTTGAGGAAATCTGTCGGAACAAGTTCACAAATAAAAAACATATTTATTCCTCATGTAGGGATTTTAAAGATACGGAAATGAGTTTGAACTCCTGGAAAGATATCAGGGAGGTAATTGGGATAGATGTGGTAAAGAGGTCAATGGAATTCATTCTGTGGGGGATAGAAGGATGCTGGATTGGCGCACATTCAACAAATCTGATCTAAGAAAGCGGATATTTCTCAAGTCCGTCATGATTTGTGTTGCAACAGGCCCACAATGTGGTTAATGCTGCATAACATGTAGAAGTTGTCCCTTTTCCGGTTTAGAAAAAGTGATTGCTAAATGCTAACTCCCATTTGTATAAGCTTTTAGAATAACTAGCACACAGAAATCCGTTTTGAACTGTAATGCAGTTGATTGGTAACGATGACATGAACATGTGTTGGGGTTGACATCCATACAAGCGTTATACTCTGGTTTTTACCTCAACATAGTGTGAAATACACATATAAATAATAGCCTAAATGTAGGGTCATTTTGTTTGGGGGAGATTCGGGATGGAGATGCAAGTGGGAAAATGGTGCAATCTTTTTACTTCATGCTGTCTTGGCTGAGCTTCTATTGTCAAGCACTGGGAAACAGATTCCAACATCTCAGAAGAGGTGAGGTCTTTTCGTTTAGTCAGTTGCTTGTAATTACCTGGAAGGCTATAGAGATTAGCCTTGAATCACTATGAGTGACGCGGTGCAGACCAATTTATTGGATGCGTGTGAGAGCTTCCCGATGCGCTAGAAGCATGATTGCTCTGACTTCTGCAGAGGCCTGTATCACAGTAAATGCTGTACGGGCCACTGCAGACTTCAGATTGACCATGCAGAGCCAAGCGTGGGAAAACTACTGCTTGACCCAATGATTATTTTATTTTGCCCTCACTTGAGAAATGTCTAGGCCCGTCACTTTTTTTAAACGGTCCCACCCATTGCAAGTCCAAATGTGATTGGTTTGTTTACATCCCTGCTAGTGAGAATTTCTCCTTTGCCAAGATAATCCATCCACCTGGCAGGTGTGGCATATCAAGAAGCATGATCATTTACAGGTGCACCAATAAAAGGCCACTCTAAAATGGGCATTTTTGTTACACAACACAATGCCACAGATGTCTCAAGTTTTGAGGGCATGCTGACTGCAGGAATGTCTACCAGAGCTGTTGCCAGAGAATTTAATGTTCATTTCTCAACCACAAACTGCCTCCAACGTCATTTTGTCAGTACGTCCAACCGGTCGCACAACCAGAGACACGTGTAACCACGCCAGCTTCTTCACCTGTGGGATCGTCTGAGACCAGCCACCCGGACAGCTGATGAAAGTATTTCAGCTGAGAAGTATTTCTGTCTGTAAAAAAAAAACTTTTGTGGGAACAACTCATTCTGATTGGCTGAGCCTAGCTCCCCAGTGAGTGGGCCTGACTCTCAAGTGGGTGGGCCTATGCCTTCCCAGGCCCACCCATTGCTGCGCCCCTGCCCAGTCATGTGAAATCCATAGATTAGGGCCCAATTAATTCATTTCAATTGACTGATTTCCTTATATGAACTGTAATTGTTGCATGTTGTGTTGCATTTATATTTTTGTTCAGTATAATAAAATAAAAAAATCCTTAGGCCTCCTCTGGTTCTACACTGCCAAAAACGCTGCATATGTCGGCTTAATCAAAAATGACCTTTAAAGGTGCACTATACAGAAATCGCTCTGCCATTTCGTGGTTGCTAAAACTCACATTTCAAGGTGAATTTGGTCAGGTCACCCAAAAAGTTGCATATTGCAGTTTTCATTTTCTATTACGCAAGGTGTAATGCTTCAGCGATACAGATTGAACAGAGCCATAACACTGAGTTCTCACGCCAAACCATGAAACCATATAGCAAATATACAGTAGAAATAGGATAATCAAATCAAAGTTTATTGGTCATGTACACAGTTTAAGCATGAACATTTGTTGTCACTGCTCATGTGACTTCACTTTGCTCTGATTATAGCATGTAATAATGACATGTAATGTCATTATAGTTGAGTCACTAGCCACGATAATCATGTAAACGATATTTCCGCATGATATTTCCTCTAGGACGACAAATATCAACGACTATTAAAGTAATCTACATACACTCTGGTAAGGCATATGATATTTCTATACAGACTAATAGTTAAGGGCAATGGAAAAAAATACTTTTTGGTTTTATTCAAAAAGATGAAGTGGTCGTTCTCTGCTGCAAATGTTTTTCCCTTCCCTCCTCATGAAACAGCTACAATTTGCCAGGACAAATTTCATACAAGTTAAGTTTCACAGGCAACAGTAGCTCATTTGACAAGATAACCGTGGCTTTCAATCATTACCTACAGTATTAGTACTGTAGCACCTCAGACGCCAAGGCCTCAAAACAGATGACTGGGACTTTAATAATGCAGCAGTAAATGATGCTACCTCTCTCCCTATTTCTCCATTTCCCCATCACCTCAGTGAAGGATGCTGTGCCCCCAGTGCCATCAATAATCCACAGACAGCCATGACCATGTTTAGGGACCTGAAGTGATGGGCCCTAAGGCTATAGGGTGGACACACACATCACTCCTTCCTCTCTCTTCTTCTCTCATCATCCATGCATTTCTCAGTCTCTCTCTCTCGTCTTAGTCCTCTAACCTGTAAGTCAAGCCCAGAAAGGTTTGTGTTCCAGACAGTGACTAATATCTGGGGTTGGACAGCTCTCTCACTCTCTCTCCCCCTCACACACTCTCTATTTCTGTCTCCCTCTCTCTCCTTCTCTGTCTCTTTCTCCTACTCTCTATCTCACTTTCCCTCGGGCCCTCTCTCACTCTCTATATATTATCTCCGTATCTCTGTCTCACTCTCTATATATTATCTCCCTATCTCTGTCTCGCTCTCTCTGATGGGCTGGTGACATTCCTCACTGTGAGGGCCAGTAAATGAGCGGCTGAGCAGATTAGTTCTGGTATGACGACAGCACGCTGGCATCTCTCTCACTCTCTCTCTGTCTCCCTTTTTCTGTCCCTCTCTCCCCACACATCCCTTTTCTAACCCCATGGTTCCTGGGCTGGTGCACATTGCAGCCCACAAACCTCTGCCAGGCTAGTACACAGAGTCAGTAATCACAAAGCACATCTGCTTAAACATGACAGAGATGTCCACAGTATAGTCTCAAACAGAGATGTCCACAGTATAGTCTCAAACAGAGATGTCCACAGTATAGTCTCAAACAGAGATGTCCACAGTATAGTCTCAAACAAAGATGTCCACAGTATAGTCTCAAACAGAGATGTCCACAGTATAGTCTCAAACAGAGATGTCCACAGTATAGTCTCAAACAGAGATGTCCACAGTATAGTCTCAAACAGAGATATCCACAGTATAGTCTCAAACAAAGATGTCCACAGTATAGTCTCAAACAGAGATGTCCACAGTATAGTCTCAAACAGAGATGTCCACAGTATAGTCTCAAACAGAGATGTCCACAGTATAGTCTCAAACAGAGATATCCACAGTATAGTCTCAAACAAAGATGTCCACAGTATAGTCTCAAACAGAGATGTCCACAGTATAGTCTCAAACAGAGATGTCCACAGTATAGTCTCAAACAGAGATATCCACAGTATAGTCTCAAACAAAGATGTCCACAGTATAGTCTCAAACAGAGATGTCCACAGTATAGTCTCAAACAGAGATGTCCACAGTATAGTCTCAAACAGAGATATCCACAGTATAGTCTCAAACAAAGATGTCCACAGTATAGTCTCAAACAGAGATGTCCACAGTATAGTCTCAAACAGAGATGTCCACAGTATAGTATCAAACAAAGATGTCCACAGTATAGTCTCAAACAGAGATGTCCACAGTATAGCCTCAAGGGGAAAAGGTGTTTCTCTTTGACCCAGTGGCAACCTCATGATTCTACCCCCAAGCCATAAGACTCCTGAACATCTAGTCAAATGGCTACCCAGTCTACTTGCATTAGCCTACACTTTGATTATGCAAATCAAATATCACTTTGATTATGTAAATATCCTGCCCTCACATGGCATAGCACCAGCAGTTCCTATAGATCGGCTCAAGAGATTTGAAGGTGTGATATCTCTATGTGAGATGTGTGAAATTATCTGTAGCCACAGGCCAAACTAGTATAGTCATACCAGGATTTAGAGGCTCGGATTCATGGCGATGAGGTGCCACACCTTGTGAACACAAGTGAGCACATTCTGCTGTCACTATAGATGAGAGTAGGCCTAACAGTAAGACTCTCAGGTGGAATCTGGTCTGGGGAATGGAATTATCATCAACACTTTAACGCAACCCAGAGCCATACAGTGAATGTATTGCTTGGGATGGAAACTATGAATAATGCTGGTGTGTATGAGGCTTGGCTTTATGGTTTTGTACAAACAACATGTGTGAATTTTCTTCAATGTGTTGCAGAATTGTGATAGATAAAGGTGGTGAGGAGTGGTTTCTTCTTACTATTTACACTCTTTGTTGCTGTATTTACATCATATATACAGTGGGGCAAAAAAGTATTTATTCAGCCACCAATTGTGCAAGTTCTCCCACTTAAAAAGATGAGAGAGGCCTGTAATTTTCATCATAGGTACACTTCAACTATGACAGACAAAATGAGAAGAAAAAAATCCAGAAAATCACATTGTAGGATTTTTTATGAATTTATTTGCAAATTATGGTGGAAAATAAGTATTTGGTCAATAACAAAAGTTTATCTCAATACTTTGTTAAATACCCTTTGTTGGCAATGACAGAGGTCAAACGTTTTCTGTTAAGTCTTCACAAGGTTTTCACACACTGTTGCTGGTATTTTGGCCCATTCCTCCATGCAGATCTCCTCTAGAGCAGTGATGTTTTGGGGCTGTTGCTGGGCAACACGGACTTTCAACTCCCTCCAAAGATTTTCTATGGGGTTGAGATCTGGAGACTGGCTAGGCCACTTCAGGACATTCGTTGCCCGGGCGGTGTGCTTGGGATCATTGTCATGCTGAAAGACCCAGCCACGTTTCATCTTCAATGCCCTTGCTGACTCAAAATCTCACGATACATGGCCCCATTCATTCTTTCCGTTACACGGATCAGTCGTCCTGGTCCCTTGCAGAAAAACAGCCCCAAAGCATGATGTTTCCACCCCCATGCTTCACAGTAGGTATGGTGTTCTTTGGATGCAACTCAGCATTCTTTGTCCTCCAAAGTTGAGTTTTTACCAAAAAGTTATATTTTGCTTTCATCTGACCATATGACATTCTCCCAATCTTCTTCTGGATCATTCAAATGCTCTCTAGCAAACTTCAGACGGGCCTGGACATGTACTGGCTTAAGCAGGGGGACACGTCTGGCACTGCAGGATTTGAGTCCCTGGTGGCGTAGTGTGTTACTGATGGTAGGCTTTGTTACTTTGGTCCCAGCTCTCTGCAGGTCATTCACTAGGTCCCCCCGTGTGGTTCTGGGATTTTTGCTCACCGTTCTTGTGATCATTTTGACCCCACGGGGTGAGATCTTGCGTGGAGCCCCAGATCGAGGGAGATTATCAGTGGTCTGGTATGTCTTCCATTTCCTAATAATTGCTCCCACAGTTGATTTCTTCAAACCAAGCTGCTTACCTATTGCAGATTCAGTCTTCCCAGCCTGGTGCAGGTCTACCATTTTGTTTCTGGTGTCCTTTGACAGCTCTTTGGTCTTGGCCATAGTGGAGTTTGGAGTGTGACTGTTTGAGGTTGTGGACAGGTGTCTTTTATACTGATAACAAGTTCAAACAGGTGCCATTAATACAGGTAACGAGTGGAGGACAGAGGAGCCTCTTAAAGAAGAAGTTACAGGTCTGTGAGAGCCAGAAATCTTGCTTGTTTGTAGGTGACCAAATACTTATTTTTCACCATAAATTAAAAATCCTACAATGTGATTTTCTGGAATTTTGTTTCTCATTTTGTCTATCATAGTTGAAGTGTACCTATGATGAAAATTACAGGCCTCTCTCATCTTTTTAAGTGGGAGAACTTGCACAATTGGTGGCTGACTAAATACTTTTTTGCCCCACTGTACATCATCTGTTATGTGTGATGACATTAATGTAGTAGAAAAGACCTGTTGCCTGAAACAACTGCAAAAGCCAAAATGACTAACTTTATTGAGACTGCCTGACAGTGTTTGGGGCTCAATAGTGGCAAGTCCACACACTTAGTTTGGCAATACTATCCTTCTGAAAAAAGCCACTAAAAACCAGTTTAGTCTCATTAGCAGAGGAAAGCAGCTTTTCAAGGACACAACACTGGTTCTTTCTGATTAGAGAGAAACATGTGGGGCCTGAGAACATGAACTGAAGAGACTGTTGGTGAGAGACAGCTAGGTGAAGAAAGCCCTGGCAGGTTTGTTAACTCTTGGAACATGGATAGCCAGAGGCTATGCTATTGGATCTTTCCCTTCAAACGGTATGGTGTGGGTGGAAGAAAATACATAAATAGTTTGATGTCTCTTTCTGGGAAACATGAAAAGGAAACAAAGGCCCTAAAATGGGTGTGTATTAGTGTTGTCAGAGGGTGCAAAACAGAGCTCCATCTCTCATGGTTTGAAGCATTTGAGTCTGCCTTTTCACTTCCACCAGAGCCAGCTGTGAAAACACTCTGATCTGAGGGAACCACAGTCCCACAAGACTAAGGCCCAGGCACATACACACACACAGTCACACACTCACAAACACAGTCACACACTCACAAACACAGTCACACAGTCACAAACACAGTCACACAGTTTACACACACAGTCACACACACAGTCACACACACACACACACACACACACACACACACACACACACACACACACACACACACACACACACACACACACACACACACACACACACACAAACACAGTTACACACACAGTCACACACTCACACACACAGTCACACACTCACAAATACATACACAAACTAAAATAATTACTAGAGTAGAGTAATTTGAGCTGACCATATACCTTTCTCATTACCACGTGTGTGATGTGGGTCTGGGGTAAAGGGGAAAACCGTAAAAAAGGATGTTTAAATCCGTCTGGATTTCTAAAAAGGAATGTAGTTATGAGACTATATAATGCATTTGCTGGCATTGAGCAGCAACCGTTCTGTATATGATGATGAGATGTCCTTTTATTTAACACCCCCTGAGGAATAGTCTGTCTGACTCTTCACCCATGAAGGGAATAATGTGAATTACATACTGGGAAGGGAAAAGACAATTTGACTGATTGAGGACATTCTTGGGAAACATCTGTAAATGGACAAGCAGCAGTTTGCCTTAAAGGGCAGGTTGCACAAAATATTTCCACAAATCTAACAACGTAGATGGATGATATTTCATTCGAAACGGTCTTTATGCAAAAGTTTATAAAATAAACACATTTTACACTTCTATTTTCACAATTTAAATTACATTTATCAAAAAAGCCCTTCAGTCATATGCGGGTCTTACTTTGTACCTTTTTAAATGTGTTTATTTATTTGTAATAATGACAATTACAACAATACTGAATTAACACTTATTTTAACTTAATATAATACATCAATAAAATCAATTTAGCCTCAAATAAATAATGAAACATGTTCAATTTGGTTTAACCTTTTGCGTGTAGGGGGCAGCAATTTCATTTTTGGATAAAAAACATACCCATTTGAAACAGCCTATTTCTCAGCCCCAGAAACTAGAATATGCATATAATTGTCAGATTAGGATAGAAAACACTCTAAAGTTTCCAAAACTGTCAAAATATTGTCTGGGAGTATAACAGAACTGATATTGCTGGTGAAAGCCTGAGGGAAATCCAATCAGGAAGTGCCTCTTATTTTTGAAACCTCTCTGTTCCTATGCATGCCTATCCTCCATTTAAAGAGATATCAACCAGATTCCTTTTTCTATGGCTTCCCTAAGGTGTCAACAGTCTTTAGACATAGTTTCACACCTTTATTTTGAAAAATGAGCGTGAACGATCACATTGCGTAAGTGGATAGGTGGCGGCTCTCAGAGTGAGTTTTGCGCATCTGAGTAAAGAGGCCATTGTTTCTCCCACTGTTATTGAAAAAGCTACACACTCGGTTGATATATTATCGAATATATATTTTAAAAACAACATGAGGATTGATTATAAAAAACGTTTGACATGTTTCTGTGGACATTATGGATATTATTTGGAATATACGTCTGTGTTGTCGTGACCGCTCTTTCCTGTGTATTTCTGAACATAACGAGACAAACAAACGCCAGTATTTTGGGTATAAAAATCATCTTTATGGAACAAAAGGAACATTTGTTGTGTAACTGGGAGTCTCGTGAGTGAAAACATCCGAAGATCATCAAAGGTAAATTATTGTTTCGATTGCTTTTCAGATTTTTGTGACCTAGCTACTTAATGCTTAGTGTACATAATTATATGTTATGCTATCAATAATCTTACACAAACGCTTGGATTGCTTTCGCTGTAAAGCATAATTTCAAAATCTCAGACGACAGGTGGATTAACAAAAGGCTAAGCTGTGTTTTGCAATATTGCACTTGTGATTTAATGAATATTAATATTTTTTAGTAATATTATTTGACTGTGGCGCTATGCTATTCAGCAGTTTCTGATGACAATTTTCCCGGTACCGGGATGGGTAGCGTCAATAAGTTAAATAATGCAAAAACAAAGTGTTGGAGAAGAAAGTAATATGTGCCCATATGCAGTATGTGCCATGTAAAAATGTGTGCCATGTAAAATATGTGCCATGTACAAAAGCTAACGTTTAAGTTCCTTGCTCAGAACATGAGAACATATGACAGTTGGTGGTTCCTTTTAACATGAGACTTCAATATTCCAAGATAAGAGGTTTTAGGTTGTAGTTAATATAGTATTTATAGGACTATTTCTCTCTATACCATTTGTATTTCATATACCTTTGACTATTGGATGTTCTTATAGGCACTATAGTATTGCCAGTGTAACAGTATAGCTTCCGTCCCCCTCCTCGCCCCTACCTGGGCTCGAACCAGGAACACATCGACAACAGCCACACTTGAAGCATCGTTACCCATCGCTCCACCAAAGCCGTGGCCCTCGCAGCGCAAGGGGAATAACTACTCCAAATCTAAAAGCGAGTGACGTTTGAAACGGTATTAGCGCACACCCAGCTAACTAGCTAACAATTTCACATTGGTTACACCAGCCATTAGGCTGATAGGCTTGAAGTCATATACAGCGCTGTGCTTGTGAAGAGCTGCTGGCAAAACGCACAAAAGTGCTGTTTGAATGAATGATTACGGGCCTGCTGCTGCTCAGTCAGACTACTCTATCAAATCAGACTTAATTATAACATAATAACACACAGAAATACGAGCCTTTGGAAATTAATATGGTCGAATCCAGAAACTATCATTTCGAAAACAAAGCGTTTATTATTTCAGTGAAATACGGAACCGTTCGGTATTTTATCTAACGGGTGGCATCCATAAGTCTAAATATTCTTGTTACATTGCACAACCTTCAATGTTATGTCATAATTACGTAAAATTATATTATAAATTGGTACTAAAGTGCCCAAAGAGTTTTGTCATGTTATGTTGCTAGTAGATGGTAAAAAACAAAGATAGTTAGCTATCTAGGTGCACCGGGCCATACAAAACGAACTGGCCCACTTGCACCACACAGATCTAGCATGGTGTTTGGGGATGGAATAATCTAGTTAGCTAGCAAGTAAGCTACAACAACTCCATCAACAGAATACGGCACGTTTTGCAGAAATTAATGGTCAAATACTGATTCATGTCATTGTTTATTTCAAGGTATGTCTTTATTTTTGCAAAATTGTCTGATCTTTATTGGCCGATATAACTTGCAGGACATCATGGTTGCTAATGTTTGTGTGTGCCATTATACCTCGATTTAGGTTGGCTTCAGAGTGACAAAATATTTTTTTCTAAAACAATAGGAGGACTAGGTATATGATGTGGGTCTAATGTGGACAGTGGCTTCACTCCTGCTCTGTGATGCTCCTCTTTACGTCACTTTTCCATCATGACTTATAAATACAAATACAAATGTAAAGTGAAATGTCGTACTGGGACTTGTAGTTGGAAAGGATGAAACAAATCATCATGTTTACCAGCAACCTAAACGTAATAAAATACTGAAAGGTCAACTTTTTCCTGGTAAATGTAATAAGTTAATACATTAATCGGTGGTTATTGCATTAACTGGTGAGTAACATCTCTTTTCATATATAATGTAATAACGTCAATCAATCATGTAATAACATACCAAAATAAAATAAAAAATGTAGTACTTCAGTCAATTTGATGCACATACCACCACCCACTGCCAATTACAACACAAACAAACTCATGCACATCATACAGGAATACTCATACATAGAGACTCTACAAGCCCTCAAATGTAAACACACACACGCACACGCACGCACGCACGCACGCACACACGCACACACACACACACACACACACACACACACACACACACACACACACACACACACACACACACACACACACAATCTCCAATAGTTCCCTGCAAACAACAATGGGGACGCCCCACATGTTCCCCTGGAGGTTTTGTCTAGTTCCCGGTTTGTTGGGGATGTCACCCCTCCTCCTTAGGAAAAAGTACCTAGGGCACACAGACCCTAGTTTCATTACACCTCACCCCTTGTTACTGTTGCCAAGCCCATCAAGGGCGTCAAGAACGTCCTGGGGAACTTCAGGGGAACATGACACAATGTTGCAAGAACGTCCTAAAAATGTCCTCAGTGATGTCCCGGGACCAACTAGTAACTAGACAAAACCTCCAGGGGATCATGACACAACATCCCAAGAGTGTCCTAAAAACATCCCTGGGGACAAAGGTTAATGAGGTAGTCACCTGGAATGCATTTAAATGAACAGGTGTGCCTTGTTAAAAGTTAATTTGTGGAATTTCTTTCCTTCTTAATGCGTTTGAGCCAATCACTTGTGACAAGTTAGGGGTGGTATACAGAAGATAGCCCTATTTGGTAAAAGACCAAGTCCATATTATGGCAAGAACAGCTCGAATAAGCAAAGAGACACTCCATCATTACTTTAAGACATGAAGGTCCGTCAATACAGAAAATGTCAAGAACTTTGAAAGTTTCTTCAAGTGCCGTCGCAAAAACTATCAAGCGCTATAATGGACCTGGCTCTCATGAGGATCGCCACAGGAAAGGAAGACCCAGAGTTACCTCTGCTGCAGAGGATAAGTTCATTATAGTTACCAGCCTCAGAAATTGCAGCCCAAATAAATGCTTCACGGAGTTCAAGTAATAGACACATCAACTGTGACTGTGTGAATCTGGCCTTCATGGTAGAATTGCTGCAAATAAACCACTCCTACTGGACACCAATAAGAAGAAGAGACTTGCTTGGGCCAAAAAACACGAGCAATGGACATTAGACCGGTGGAAATTTGTCCTTTGGTCTGGAGTCCAAATTGGAGATTTTTGGTTCCAACCGCCGTGTCTTTGTGAGTAGTGTTGGTGAAATGATGATCTCCGCAAGTGTATTTCCAACAGTGAAGCATGGACGAGGAGGTGTGATGGTGTGGGGGTGCTTTGCTGGTGACATTGTCTGTGGTTTATTTCGAATTCAAGGCACACTCAACCAGCATGGCTACCACAGCATTCTGCAGCGATAAGCCATCCCATCTGGTTTGTGCTTAGTGGCACTATAATTTGTTTTTCAACAGGACAATGACCCAACACACCTCCAGGCTGTGTAAGGGCTATTTTACCAAGAAGGAGGGTGATGGAGTGCTGCATCAGATGACCTGGCCTCCACAATCCCCCAACCTCAACCAAATTGAGATGGTTTGGGATGAGTTGGACCGCAGAATGAAGGAAAAGCAGCCAACAAGTGCTCAGCATATGTGGGAACTCATTCAAGACCATTGGAAAAGCATTCCAGGTGAAGCTGGTTGAGAGAATGCCAAGAGTGTGCAAATATGTAATAAAGACAAAGGGTGGCTACTTTGAAGAATCTCAAATATAAAATATATTTAGATTTGTTTAACACTTTTTTGGCTACCTCATGATTCCATATGTGTTATTTCATAGTTTTGATGTCTTCAGTATTATTCTACAATGTAGAAAATAGTAAAAATAAAGAAGAACCCTTGAATGAGTAGTGTTCTAAAACTTTTGACCGGTAGTGTACCTATTCAGGTCACAGCACCAATGGGACAGACTAGTATCTTACCTAGGTCTCCTGCAGGCCACAATACTTTTACCCTGCTAAGTTTACACGTAGGCATTAGAGCAGGGAGCTTACACAAATCTTTAGGTCTCAGACAAGTTTAATTACACCTACGTAACATTTCAGGTGCTATCCCCTACTGCCTTGGTGGCCATGTGTAAGACACGTTGACCCCTGCTACAAGGGAAAGGCTGACCTTGTTCTGTCTTTGGTGGGCACAGTAACAACAAAAATACATGTTTCCATTATACAACAGACTTTTATTTTTAAATAGAATGTTGCCTGAATGTGTGTGTGTTATTTTGTTCCTGTTCCTGTGAGTATCTGTGCATGTGTGTGTAATACAGGTTGAGTCTGTATGTGAGCGTATATGCCAGTACACCAAAGGTGGTACACATATGCATTGATTAAAATCTTTATGAAATCATCCATAACCCCTTCATGAATGTTGCAGTATCATTCACCCTAACTTTCATAACACATTAAACGTCAATCATATGTCATTTCAAAACAAAAGTCCCGTTTTCATTACAGTATTATAAGTTATGTTATATTACAAATACCTGCTTAAATTGAGCTCGATTGTGTTACTGACTGGTTTAGTTCTGCGCAGCACAAGACTTTGATAGCCTCTGTTGAGCTGAAGCCAAGGTGTGAGCTTGTGGAGCTAATGCAAGTCTTCAGGTTTCAGGCAAGTTTTTATTTTTCCTTTATTTAACGATCAATGATGGCCTAGGAATAGTGGGTTAACTGCCTTGTTCAGGGGCAGAACGATAGATATTTTCCTTGTCAGCTTAGGAATTCGATCTTGCAACCTTTCGGTTACTAGTCCAACGCTCTAACCACTAGGCTACCTGACACCCCACGTTGAGTTCACTCAACATGTTAAAATGACACCAATTGCCATCCAGATTTGAAATCGTTCAAATACTTTTAGTGTTTGCTTGATCTTGCCTGGAGTGCCAGAGTGATGGGTTTTGCAGTTTTGGGACTATTCCACGTCCATCAAAATAAGGGAAATAATACATGAAGACATTGATTTTGGTATGTTAGTACATGATCGGTTGAAGTTATTATGTTATTCATCAAAACAGTTGCTACTGACCTAATAACGTAATACCCACCGGATAACGTAAAAATAAGCTTGGTTAATAATAATCAAGTAAAGTGTTACCTGAATATGTGTGTGTGTGTGTGTGTGTGTGTGTGTGTGTGTGTGTGTGTGTGTGTGTGTGTGTGTGTGTGTGTGTGTGTGTGTGTGTGTGTGTGTGTGTGTGTGTGTGTGTGTGTGTGTGTGTGTGTGTGTGTGAGACAGTGCTTGTGTGTACATTTCAATGTGTGCTTGTGAGTGTCTCTATGTATGTAATGTATGATGTTTATGAGTTTGTCTGTGATGTGATTGGCAGTGGGAGGGGGGTTATGTGCATCAAATTGAGGGAAGTAGTACATAAAAACATAGATTTTTGAATGTTATTGAAGTTATTACATTATTCATAAAAACGTTGTTACTCATAATTTTACTCATAATAATTTTTACATTTAGCAGAAAAAGTTATTACGTTTACCGGTAAACATTTTATTACACTTACCGGCAAGTTATTACATTTAATGGATTTATAAAAACAATTCTAATGTTATTACAAATAGAAAAGTTATTACATTTACAGGTGTTATTGCATTTGCCGTTATTAGAGTGTTTCTTACATCATTTGATAACAAGTGGAGTTCTTAAAGTCTATGAATCTGTGCGGTTTGATTCTGCAAAACTGGCCTCACTGTTACTTTAGGTGGCCACATACAGGTGATCACGTCTAGTTAGGGCCTTTAGTTTTCCTCCTGGCTGCAGGACCAATCAGGCCTCTGGATTCCTGTGAGCAGGAGAACCTCCAGTCATACTTTATGCTGATAAACTGCCATTTCAAAATAAATACCCAGCTGATGTCCCAGTTCTTGTCTTGTGAGACAGAAGGTGCAAAGAGTTTTTTCTCTATCTGAACCAATTTGTCTCCTCTGTCATTCGGCTGCCAGGCTGGCAGACTGTGTGCCACTACCAGTGTGCTCCTCTGCCGCCTCCAGCTCTATATCAATAAGATGACACTCTGAGGCCAGCCGGCTAGATATCGATCCAGTGGGCCCAGCCATTGTCTCAGACTCTGAGAGGGTGAGAGAGGTCTGATTATCTACTTTAGCGCCCTTTAAAATGTACCAGGGGAGGTGCCTCAAGGTGTATATCAATATGCCATTACAACCTTGCAAAAAATATCTACAGCTGCTTTTCCAATGATCTACAGCTGCTTTTCCAATGTCTCTTCAGGCACCCATGGCCTATCAAAAAACAAGCCAGAGCCCAGTGCCCCCGACACTATAACATAGGTTTTTATAGGCCTATGGAAAGTATAGGCCTAGGGTTATCTACACAATGAAGATTAACAGTCACGAAAGAAACCCCCAGGAATGCATTGGTCTGTGTGGTGTGTTGTAGCCTGTACGCCTAAATGACTTGTCTTGATCTACTTCGACTGCAGATTTTTTAAGTTGCTTTGTCTTTGGAAATATTAGGGCAGCATAAGGAGGCACACTCCGGATGAGCCACGGTCATTTGATTATCGGACCGCAGGCTTAATACCTGGTCTCAACTAAGGCCTATTTTTACATTGCCTTATTTTTATAACATTTATTCAGTGCCCCAGACTTTTATTGGCCCCAAGGCTGTAGGCCTGAAGTAAAATGTTAACCGCCAATGTCCTTCTCTCACATTTTCTCAAGACTTCTGAATTAGGCCTAAAACCATATCAGTACAGACATAAACATATTTTCTATTTTGAACAGAGACATCACTTCTATACCACTTTTACAAGTAAAAGTTTACCTTGATTTATGGATTATTATAATTATAAATGAAGGCAAGGCATCTCCTAAATTGGTTCAAATTGACAATTTCTAGTGGAGTAGCTAGGTTTCCATCCAATTGGCAACAGATTTTCATGTGAATATTCCAAAATCTGCATAAAAACAATATGCACATTTTCCCACTAGATATGTCTTTCCCTCAAATATACTTGTTGCGTAAAGATAATGAAGTAGTGCACATAAAAACACTTTTGCGGTTAAATTCCCATGCACCAAATAAAAAATACAAGTTAAATGGGTTTCCATCACGTTCAACTCTACTGATGGTTTTGTCACAAAAAATGTTGACAACACCCACCCCTGCAACATCTATCAGAGGTCAGAACATAGAGTTTGTAGTTGAATACAAATATCTGGGCATCCTCTTGGACAATAACATTCAGTGGAGTAAATGTGCAGGCCTGATCTACAAAAAGTGTCAAATCCTGATCTGTTTCACCTGTCCTTGTGCTTGTCTCCACACCTTCCAGGTGTCACCTATCTTCCCCATTATCCCCTAGGTATTTAAACCTGTGTTTTCTGTCTGTCTGTGCCAGTTCGTCTTGTATGTTCCAAGTCAACCACTGTGTTTTTCTCTGTGCGCCTGCCTTTTCTATTCTCTTTTGCTAGTCCTCCCGGTTTTGACCCTTGCCTGTTTTCTGGACTCTGTACCCGCCTGCCTGACTATTCTGCCTGCTCGAGGTCATCGAGCCTGCCTGGCAATTCTGCCTGCCCTGACCTTAAGCCTGCCTGACCATTCTGCCTGCCCTGACCTTAAGCCTGCCTGCCACTCTGTACCTCCTGGACTCTGAACCGGTTTTGACCTTTTGCCTGTCCACGACCATTCTCTTGCCTACCCCTTTGGATTATGAATAAATATCAAAGACTCAAACCATCTGCCTCCCGTATCTGCATCTGGGTCTTGCCTTGTGCCCTTATAAAAAGGGTCAGCAGAGACACAGGTCTCTTTTCATGTTGACTGTACTATACAGACTCTTGTTTTACAAATATTTCAACTTTTTGCATTGTTTGTTGGTTTGGTCATGTCACTGTCAGTCAGAAGAACATGCTGAGAAGGATTATCACCACAGCAAGCAAGTTACTTGGAGTCAAACAGACAGGCTTGGATGAGATCTTTAAGGTTAGGGCCCTCAACAAGGCTCACAAAATCCATTAAGACCCAAGCCACACCCTGTACCTGGACTTCTAACTTCTACTCCCATCTGGGTGCAGGTATAGGGCACCCGTCTGCAGGAAAAACAGTACAAGACAATAATTTGTGCCAGGTGTGATATTTCTAAAATATATCAAATATTTGTAGATTTGTTTAACACTTTTTTGGTTACTACATGATTCCATATATGTTATTACATAGTTTGGATGTCTTCACTATTGTTCTACAATGTAGAAAACCCTTGAATGAGTAGGTGTGTCCAAACTTCTGACTAGTACTGTCTGTCTAAGAGAGCTGAGAGCAAGTTCAAACAAAGGGCTCTATTCAATCCGTATTGTGGAAGTTCAGTATTACAGGGTGATTAAAATGTATAGGCAATGTTCCCACAATAGCAGATACGGTAAACGCTGCATATGTCGGCTCAATCGGAAATTACCTTTAAATTTCTATCGCTTCAGCAATACAGATTGAATAGAGCCCAAAGTGTAGCAATAGTTATAGACACAGATGTGGTGGCATAGAGGGATGATAAGAATGCAGTTAAAATCCCAGGTAACAACATGGTGAAGAATTATTACTGTACAGGTATGAACATGCACAATGTAATCATGAATGTCAAAGATGCTCATGTGATCACTGTTTGTAAGACGGGTTGTTTGTGTGTATGTCCCTAACCTTGCCAACAGACAAAGACCACTGAATGGATTGGTGGTTCACCAATCACAGACATAATGGGCTAAGCAACAGTACCAAATGGTGATGTGTAATGAAATCAGAGTGGGCATACCCAGGTAGGTCGGTAGGAAGATTTATTTCTTAAACAACGTTCTTTTGGGTCCATATGGCAACGTCCTGACAACTGGTACACTGAATATCCTGGCAACATCCTAAAAACGTTCTGACGTGGTTCACAATGACGTCCCGAGAACATTCCCCTGTGACCATCACGAGCCGTCCCAATGACAGGCAAAAATTATGTCCTGGGAACTGCCCAAAAACCTTTTTAAGGGATGTCCCTGGAACAATCCTGGGAACTAGCCAAAAATCTCAAGTGGACCATGACATAACGTCCTGAAAACGACTTCAGAGATGTACACGGAACAAACAGAGAACTAGACAAAACCTCCAGGGGACCAAGACCCAACATCCCAATAACGTCCTAAAAACATCCTTTTGATGTCCCCTGGACAAACAGTGAACTAGACAAAACCTCCAAGAGACCATGACACAACGTCCCAAGAATGTCCTAAAAATGTCCCTGGGATGAACCGGGAATTAGACAAAACCTCTAGGGGACAATGACACAGTGGCCTGACCACTTTAGACAACCATTTTGTGACGTTCCCGGGGTTTTCCTAACAACTCATTAAATGTTGTTTGCAGGCTAACTGTTATGAATTTGTATTGTGAATGTGTTGTCTACTGTATTGTTATTGTCCTTTTTCTTAACGCCATTTTAAACGTGTACATGATACAATAAGGTCAGTAAAGTAGCCCTAATTGAAGTCAGTCTTGAAAAACATTTGTATCGGGTTAATTATTTGTATCTTTCCTTAATTACTCCTAAGTACATGCTATTGATTCACTTAAATCACAAAACACAGACGCTCAATGTTTGTCAAGCTATCAAAATGCATAATAGGGTACTCACCTGAGGGGTATTTTGACGGCCAAATATCTATCAATTGCAACTGCAAGGAGGCTAAAAATTGAGCTTTGAGTCAGTACCAAAACAAAACAGGCAAGGAAAAGACATCCATAGAAGTCCAAAAATATACCGATGCTTATGGTTATGGCAAAGGGGATGGCAAGGCAACCCACCAAAATATCTGCCACAGCCAAAGAAACTAAAAAGTAGTTCGTAGTGGTTTTCAGAGTGGTGTTGATGGCGACAGCCCAGCAAACCAATACATTGCCAGAGATGGATAAAATAGCTATAAATATCTCAAATACAATGTAGTACTGAATCATCTCAGCAAATATTTCAGAACATTAGGTCTGTCAGAAATAAAAGTGTCATAAGGCAGACTGTTCTAGTGGGTCCAAAAGAGATAGTGTTTTTGCTGTATTCCAAGAATATTCCAAAAGTATGGTTTGCGAAAACAGCCATCTGTGAAAAGAAAAAAGACCATATAGGATACTTTACTGTTCTCCAAAGCAAACCCTGTAATTACAATTGTTTGAAATGTGAATTATTTGCAGCTTCGTATCGGTTATCATGCGTCTAACAAAAATGATATGGTAACCTATTACAACTAGTCTAACCAAGCCACATGTTAGCCAATAGATTTCAAAAACATGTAAACTAATATCTGCAAACAATTTCTGAATTTCTTTTTGGGTTGCTTACCCCTCTTGAAACTTTGCATTATTTGCCGGTCCTTTGAAAATATACTACACTCCTCCAAGTATCTGTTGCGAGGCGGTATTGGAGACTCACTTTGGAGACTCACTAGTTCCGTTCAACACATGGTATTTGAAGTAACGAAAAAATATATATTACAGAGAGTAGGCTAGCCACGCCTCAAATTCAGCGATGTCTACATACGACGTGCAATTCTGCAAACCACAGTTCCTCTTTAATGAAGCTGAGACAAGAGTCATCATGTGTAAAAGCGTAATTAGGCACCCGTTACGCACCCATTAAATGTGGTGTAAACAATGAACCAACATGCTTTCAGGTTGATGTAGTAGTTTTTTTTTACTGTGCAGGCAAAATCCCACCCAAAGGCATCTACATATGTCTTTAATTTCAAGGCTATCCCTTCACGAATGTCTAAAATATGTGGTGGATTGATTCATCCACTTACATTTCCACCCACTTGTAACTGTCCTCCCTCAGTCAGAATCATCAAAGATATTATATATATATACATTGTCAGTCTAGGATCCTCTACTTATTTTTAAGTGACGTTTGCATGCAGGATAGAGAATACACTCACCTGTTTGAATGGCATGTACCAGCCTGTCTGCACTATGGAGTAACTTTAGAAATGCATTAGGATATAAGAATGGCCCTGATGGCAAAACAAAAATACCTCTCCATTTTCCACTCTGTTTTCCCACACATAAATACTTTTACAACCCTGGCATAGAGGGTTTAATAGGCTTTTTGTAAACCCAATTAAAAGTGGTACCAGTCAAGGAGATAGATACTGACAACACTAATGTTGTGCAATGTTGAAATCTGTAACATAACCTCTCATGTGGTGTTATTTATTGGTAATCTAATTTACTTAGTCTACTTGTATTCCGGATTATATCAAAAGCTTTCATACAATCATGAAACACTTGCCCACTTCCCTCTATAGCCTGTAACAAAAGGAGAGGGGAAATTAATATATGGGTACCTACTGTAACCCACTCAGATGACAACCAATCTCAGCTAACACACATGCAGGTGTACGCACGCACGCACACTAGAAAGTGTAAGAATGACCAGTGCTGATTGACAAAATACTTTATTTAACAATTTCCACCTCTGAGTAAATCTCTGAAATCTCAGTAAATAAAAAATGCTCACATACATTTCATGCATCATTCTCACATTTCCCAGCACATATGTAAATAAATAAACACTATACTGCACTTCCTTATTTATAAGAGACAAACCATAACTGAAGCTGCAAATTCAAGGTTGTTTGATTGATTCCAGATAGTATAAAGTGTCCTTCATGGTACATTTGGATGACATTTTCATAAATGTCAGTTTGAATACATTTTGCAGTTCTTGTTCATTCGACCATCCCCAGTATGATAGCTCCAGCTGAAAGATGCTTGCTGGAGACAAAACCACATTGCTGTGCAAGAACTAGAAACAACACTTGCTAAAGGACACATCATACAATGGTTTGATTGAGTCAGTCAGTCAGTCCCACAGCATACAAACAGCGAATACATTCTGTATTAATAATAACATAAACGTGAATGTAAAATCTAATTATTCAGAGCTACATGTAGTGTTGTCAATTCATTTTAGTATGACATCATAGATGGCAACATGGGTCGGTCTCAAAACAAAAACAAAGGCAATGGTTTCTTATGGATAATCAGAAACCAGGCAATTTTATTTGATATATGCTTCTCATGTAAAATCAAACTCTTCCTTTAAAGTATAATTTAAAAATAATCATTTGACTTCAACATAAACAATCCAATATAATTGCAGCGTGTCTTCTTAAATGCAGTCAGAGAATTCAGCATTCTGACACTCAGCGTCATTTGTACCATTATGTACAAAACAGTAACAGTAAGCAAGATCAAACTTCAAATGAACAGGAGGGTTCTTCGTGCATTTAGTGTTGAGATGGATGCAAGTGTTGAGGGGGTTGAGACAGTGTTCTAGGGTTCCATGTTGAGAGAAGGAGACTTGGACCGGACAAAAAGTGCTGCTGTGCCTCCATTCTTCCTCTTCTTCTTCCTCCTCCTCCTAATCCTCATTCTCCTCTTCTCTGGTCAAGTCTCAAAGTACTTGTAGATCTGAGAAACGTACTGCATTACACTCTGCCAGTCCGGTCTGTCCGTGTGCATCAACTCATCAATGTCCTGCAAGGACAGACACACAGAAAAAATAGAGTTCACTCAACAGTATGATGTAGGAGCATAATACATGTCATACATTGATGCTATATATAAACATGGGCATATTCTACATATATTATATAATATACAAGATTGACACAAATCAGAGGTAATAATAATGAGAGACAGACATCGAAGGCTTAGCCCTTAGAGAAACAAGCTGGTTTATACAGGCTCAGACTACCTGTTCTTTACTGAGACACTGCCTTCAAAGCAGCCCTAGCCAGGTTTGGGGCTGTAATCAGACTGACGTAATCAGTCTGTCGTCTGGGCTGAAAGCGTTCGTTTGGGCTTCATGACAATGGCATAGATCTGGGAAACCCATAAACAATGTACACTGAACAAAAATATAAACGCAACATGTAAAGCGTTGGTCCCATGTTTCATGAGCAGAAATAAAAGATCCCAGAAATGTTCTATACGCACAAAAATCGAATTTCTCTCAAATTTTGTGCACAAATTGGTTTACATCCCTGTTACATCCCTGTTAGTGTTCTCCTTTGCCAAGATAATCTATCCACCTGACAGGTGTGGCATATCAAGAAGCTGATTAAGCAGTATGATCATTACACAGGTACACCTTGTGCTGGGGACAATAAAATACCTCTATACAATGTGCTGTTTTGTCACACAACACAATGCCACAGATGTCTAAAGTTTTAAGGGAGCGTGCAATTGGCATACTGACTGCAGGAATGTCCACCAGAGCTTTTGCCAGATAATTGAATGTGGATTTCTCTACCATAAGCAGCCTCCAACGTTGTTTTAAAGAATTTGGCAGAACTTCCAACCGGCCTCACAACAGCAGACCATGTGTGTGTGGGCGAGTGGTTTGCTGATGCCAACGTTGTGAACAGAGTGCCCCATAGTGGGGTGGGGTATGGTATGGGCAGGCATAAGCTACAGACAACGAACACAATTGCATTGTATCGTTGGCAATTTGAATCCCCCCATCCAAATGAACATGAAAACATGCAGTCGCCTGTTATTATTGAACTTATTTTTTTTAATGTATTTAACCAGGCAAGTCAGTTAAGAGCTTAAGAGCAAATTATTATTTACAATGACAGCCTAGGATCAGTGAGTTAACTGCCTTGTTCAGGGGCAGAGCAACAGATTTATACCTTGTCAGCTCAAGGATTTGATCTAGCAACCTTTCGGTTACTGACCTAACACGCTAAACGCTAGGCTACCTGCCACCCCAACTTCTAATGTGGTATGGATAAAGAAGGGAGGGATTAGTCTCAGCCTCCAATATTTATGCTGCAGTAGTTTATGTGTCGGGGGCTAGGGTCAGTTTGTTATATCTGGAGTACTTCTCCTGTCCTATTCGGTGTCCTGTGTGAATTTAAGTGTGCTCTCTCTAATTCTCTCTTTCTTTCTCTCTCTCAGAGTACCTGAGCCCTAGGACCATGCCTCAGGACTACCTGACATGATGACTCCTTGCTGTCCCCAGTCCACCTGGCCGTGCTGCTGCTCCAGTTTCAACTGTTCTGCCTTATTATTATTTGACCATGCTGGTCATTTATGAACATTTGAACATCTTGGCCATGTTCTGTTATAATCTCCACCTGGCACAGCCAGAAGAGGACTGGCCACCCCACATAGCCTGGTTCCTCTCTAGGTTTCTTCCTAGGTTTTGGCCTTTCTAGGGAGTTTTTCCTAGCCACCGTGCTTCTACACCTGCATTGCTTGCTGTTTGGGGTTTTAGGCTGGGTTTCTGTAAAACACTTTGAGATATCAGCTGATGTACGAAGGGCTATATAAATACATTTGATTTGATTTGATTAGTGACACACAAGAGCAGCACTCGCCGATTTGTCATTTCATACCGCAGTTACACCTCAAACGCCATTAACGCTCGATCTGATTGACTCGAGGCCTAAGACCTAGTTGGTTGGCAAATGTCTTGACACAGACATCCAGTTGGTTGGACTTTGGTAGTCTCACGTTGCTATACCTCCAAAATCACAATGCTGCAATGAATTCCTTGGAGGTCTGGAGATGATTTTTTTCCCAAAAACAGTTTGAATCGTCTGTTGACTGCCAGCGACAAGATTTTGATTGGATGTTACGTAACGGTACAGCTTCCATCCCTCTCCTCGCCCCTACCTGGGCTTGAACCAGGGACCCTCTGCACACGTCAACAACTGCCTCCCACAAAGCATCGTTACACATCACTCCACAAAGACTGCAGCCCTTGCAAAGCAAGGGGAACAACTACTTCAAGGTCTCAGAGCGAGTGACGTCACCGACTGAAACATTATTAGCGTGCACCACGCTAACTAGCTAGCCATTTCACATCAGTTACAGTTACATTTCAAAAACCCTCCCCCACATGCCCGTAGAAGGGGTGTTGTATGTTATGTGCGTCACTGTTTTCCGTCTGGGTTGTTGTTGTCTATTCTAGTTTAAAGAGACAGTTTTCAAGTTATAAAGTGTACCGACAGTACACTTTATACCGACAGTCTGTGATTTATATTTATTGAAATTACACTGGTAAAGTCAAATGTCACAACACGTTCTAAACTCGTCTGGTGACAAACACACTTTTTCCCTTGTCCACATTTGTCCACATTTGTCCACATGGCTGCTGGCTGGGCTTTGCTACCACCTAAAAGATTTCCCATTATTTTGTTTGTGTAAGGATCCAAAAATCGGAGACAGTGGGAGAACCTATTCAAGTAAGTAAATACATTTTTTAAATATAAAAAAAGGATGTATTATTAGCTAGCTAGCTAGCTAACCCAACTTGCATCCTGACTGTAACAAGCCTGACTCTCCCAAACACCCAGCTACCATAGTGAGCCCTGGCTTGCTCTTTGCATGCACTGAGGACAAAACGTCACATATAATGTAGGACATGGAAAACACCATTGTCAAGTTAAGTTAACATCCACTAGACCTAACATACACTGTCATAAAGAACACATAGTGTACCAATGCCTAAGCCTGATACATCCACGCAGTTATCCCCTCCACTAGGTTTACAGGGAAATCACAGTACAAATATTTATTTTAAAATAACTACTAGTCATGTGTGTGTTGACTCAGAAGGATTTGCATTCATTTAGTTATTCATTAATCATATTATTAGAATCAAATCAAAGTTATCGCAGGTGCAGCGAAATGCAGTTATACCTAGCAATACGATAACAATACACACATAATAAAAATATTAAAACAATACAAATAAATATCAGAACGAGCAATATATATACAGTGCCTTGCAAAATAATTCATCCCCCTTGGCGTTTTTTCCTATTTTGTTGCATTACAACCTGTAATTTGAATGGATTTTTATTTGGATTTTATGTAATGGACATAAACAAAATAGTCCAAATTGGTGAAGTGAAATAAAAAGTGAAGTGAAGTGGAAAAAAAGGAAAGTGTTGCGTGAATATGTATTCATCCCCTTTGCTATGAAGCCCCATAATTAGTTAAATAAAGTCTTTGGTAGTCTTTGGTAGTGCAATCTAAGGGTCACATGATCTGTCACATGATCTCAGTATACAGTGCCTTGCGAAAGTATTCGGCCCCCTTGAACTTTGCGACCTTTTGCCACATTTCAGGCTTCAAACAGAAAGATATAAAACTGTATTTTTTTGTGAAGAATCAACAACAAGTGGGACACAATCATGAAGTGGAACGACATTTATTGGATATTTCAAACCTTTTTAACAAATCAAAAACTGAAAAATTGGGCGTGCAAAATTATTCAGCCCCCTTAAGTTAATACTTTGTAGCGCCACCTTTTGCTGCGATTACAGCTGTAAGTCGCTTGGGGTATGTCTCTATCAGTTTTGCACATCGAGAGACTGACATTTTTTCCCATTCCTCCTTGCAAAACAGCTCGAGCTCAGTGAGGTTGGATGGAGAGCATTTGTGAACAGCAGTTTTCAGTTCTTTCCACAGATTCTCGATTGGATTCAGGTCTGGACTTTGACTTGGCCATTCTAACACCTGGATATGTTTATTTTTGAACCATTCCATTGTAGATTTTGCTTTATGTTTTGGATCGTTGTCTTGTTGGAAGACAAATCTCCGTCCCAGTCTCCGGTCTTTTGCAGACTCCATCAGGTTTTCTTCCAGAATGGTCCTGTATTTGGCTCCATCCATCTTCCCATCAATTTTAACCATCTTCCCTGTCCCTGCTGAAGAAAAGCAGGCCCAAACCATGATGCTGCCACCACCATGTTTGACAGTGGGGATGGTGTGTTCAGCTGTGTTGCTTTTACGCCAAACATAACGTTTTGCATTGTTGCCAAAAAGTTCAATTTTGGTTTCATCTGACCAGAGCACCTTCTTCCACATGTTTGGTGTGTCTCCCAGGTGGCTTGTGGCAAACTTTAAACAACACTTTTTATGGATATCTTTAAGAAATGGCTTTCTTCTTGCCACTCTTCCATAAAGGCCAGATTTGTGCAATATACAACTGATTGTTGTCCTATGGACAGAGTCTCCCACCTCAGCTGTAGATCTCTGCAGTTCATCCAGAGTGATCATGGCCCTCTTGGCTGCATCTCTGATCAGTCTTCTCCTTGTATGAGCTGAAAGTTTAGAGGGACGTCCAGGTCTTGGTAGATTTGCAGTGGTCTGATACTCCTTCCATTTCAATATTATCGCTTGCACAGTGCTCCTTGGGATGTTTAAAACTTGGGAAATCTTTTTGTATCCAAATCCGGCTTTAAACTTCTTCACAACAGTATCTCGGACCTGCCTGGTGTGTTCCTTGTTCTTCATGATGCTCTCTGCGCTTTTAACGGACCTCTGAGACTATCACAGTGCAGGTGCATTTATACGGAGACTTGATTACACACAGGTGGATTGTATTTATCATCATTAGTCATTTAGGTCAACATTGGATCATTCAGAGATCCTCACTGAACTTCTGGAGAGAGTTTGCTGCACTGAAAGTAAAGGGGCTGAATAATTTTGCACGCCCAATTTTTCAGTTTTTGATTTGTTAAAAAAGTTTGAAATATCCAATAAATGTCGTTCCACTTCATGATTGTGTCCCACTTGTTGTTGATTCTTCACAAAAAAATACAGTTTTATATCTTTATGTTTGAAGCCTGAAATGTGGCAAAAGGTCGCAAAGTTCCAGGGGGCCGAATACTTTTGCAAGGCACTGTACAGGCACTGTGAGAATGTCAGTGTAAGTATGTGTGAGTGTGTGTATAGAGACCTGTGAGTGTGCAATGTAAGTGCAGATAGAGTCAGTGCAGGTAGTCTGTGGGTGAAGGTGGGCAGCTATTGGTTAGCTGGTCAAGAGTCTTATTGCTTGGTGATAGAAGCTGTCTCGGAGCCTGTTGGTCCAAGACCTGATGCTCTGGTAACGCTTGCCAGCAGGTAGCGGAGAGAACAGTCCATGGCTGGGGTGGCTGAAGTCTGGCAATTATCCGGGTCTTCCTCAGACACCGCCTGGTATTAATGTCCTAGATGGCTGGGAGCTCGGCCCAAATGATTTACTGTAGAGCTTTACGGTTGCAGTTGCCATACCAGGTGGTGATGCAGCCAGTCCAGCATTTCTTGATGGTGCAGCTGCAGAACTTCTTGAGGAGCTGAGGTCCCATGCCATATCTCTTCAGCCTCCTGAGGGAGAAGAGGCGCTGTGGCGCCCTCTTCACGACTGTGCCGGTGTGTTTTTACCATGTTAAGTCCTAAGTGATGTCGACACTTGAGGAACTTGAAGCTCTTGAACCTATCCACTGCAGCCATGCCAATGTGAATGTGGTTGTTCCCCCCCAGTTTCCTGTAGTGCTCATTTAGCTCTCTGGTCTTGCTGACATTGAGGGAGAGGTTGTTATCCTGGCACCATGCTGACAGATCTTTGACCTTCTCCCTGTAGGCTGTCTCATCGCTGTCGGTGATCAGGCCTACAGATGTTGGATCTTAATTTGTTCACACTGTTGTTGCAGAAAATTTCCTGCATAGAAATGCAATCTTCTAGTGTATTCAAGGTTTAAAAATGCTTCTAAAGTTTGTAATTTCAGACTTGATTTGCCCTAACAAAAAAGGTATCAACCCCTACAAAAATGATAATTAATTATAATCCACATAATAATTCACATTTCCTCTTGCTGAAGTATTATTTTCTTGCTGTGCGAATCTGGTCAAAGTAAGATGCTTTATTGGGACCACCATTGTGTCGTCAGCCAAGTTAATGATGGTGTTGGAGTCGTGCTTGGCCACGCAGTTGTGGGTGAACATGCACACACCCCTGGGGGGACCCCATGTTGATGGTCAGTGTGGCGGAGGTGTTGTTGCCTACCCTCACCACCTGGGGTCGGCCCGTCAGGAAGTCCAGGATCAAGTTGCATAGGTTGGAGTTCAATCCCAGGGTCCCGAGCTTTGAGGGGACTATGGTATTGAACGCTGATCACTCTATCACTCGATAAAATGCAATAATCTAATCAAATGTTGCTTCTGTAGATAAATCAAAGCAGCATAGTCATTCTGTAGTTAATCAAATCAGGTCATTTGTTTAGTAATAAACCAGATTTAAGCGTCTATGCTACGTTGGTGTATTGTCTGGTCTCTGGTTGTTCAGTTCAACTCACCAGGGAGGGTTTGATGCCGATGCTTTCTGCAGCCTGAAATGCCAGGGACAGATTCCGTCCCTGTAGGAAAAACAAACAGGGTTGATATTTAGAGGGCCTCACTCCTCCTATTCTTCCTCTTCGTCATTCATAACACACTACAGAGCCTCCCTCCTCCTCCTCCTCCTTACTCATAACACACTGCAGGGCCCTCCCCCCCCCCCCCTTTTCTTCCTCACTCATTATCACTCAGAGCGCTGCAAACAGCAACAAACAGAACACATCTATAAAGAAAACAACTTCTAAACACACAGGGCATATTCCTTCTGGAAACTACACCAAACTGTTTGCATGAGGGGGAGGGAGTGGTACGAGGAGAGGGGGAGGAGAGTCAAAGAGTCACTGACCTCTCTGAGACGTAGAATTACTTTGACCATCAAAGTGTTTGTCTTTGGGACTAGGAAACATTCAGGATGATGATTATTTCAATATTATTTTTGAACAGATAGCCTAGGTTGTTTGCTTTGGACCGGCCCATAATATCTGCTGCATGAAGAGGCTGAACACCATGGTGTTGGGAGTCCAACAGTAAATATTTTGGTATAAATAACATTCTTTTCAACCATGACAGAGAGCTTGGATGAATGCAATGATAGAAGTAACATTCTAGGAAAGGAGAACTTCTGCTGTCAAAGGGGGCCTAGGAACTAGGAAGTGGCTCAGCAGAATGCAATAAAGCCCTCACTGAAAAATTCACTGAGGTCATTCCATGTAATTTTAATTATTTAACTAGGCAAATCAGTTAAGAACAAATTCTTATTTACAATGACAGCCTACCAGGAAACAGTGGGTTAACTGCCTTGTTCAGGGGCAGAACAAAATATTTTTACCTTGTCAGCTCAGGGATTCGATCCAGCAACCTTTTGGTTACTGGCCCAAAGCTCTAACCACTATGCTATCTGCCACCCTTATATCAATTTCAGCAAGCCAACTTCAGCAAGCCAGCAAGCCAATCTCAGATTGTTCTGAAATTGTTTTTTTTTGCTGTTAGAAACAGATAAGATAAGCATTCCTGCAACATTATTTTGTTGAAATATACGTAATTATATCTCTGAGAAATTAAGCTAAGTGCACCGAAATTGGCCATATTATTTTATAGGATTCATATAATATTCAATACCCCACTTCCGGTTTGGACCAAACTTTTTTCTACCAATGAGTAAGACATGAGGAAACAAAAATGTCAAAAGCCACGGACACCCCATGCTAATCGTACCCAACAACCAGTATACAGAATCAATTCTCCGTGTCTGACAAGTAATATGGTGCTGCGGCTTGGAGTATTATTTTTTTCTTACTATGTCATGTATTCCCACCAAATTTGGTGATGGCTGTTCCCACTGCTCAGAGAAATGTTCGTCATTGAAGTTAATTGTTTGATTGACATAAACCTATCACATTTATTTATAAAGCCCTTTTTACATCAGCAGTTGTCATAAAGTGCTTATACAGAAACCGAACCTAAAACCCCAGAGAGCAAGCAATGCTGATGTAGAAGCAAGGTGGCTAGGAAAAACTCTCTAGAGCCCCATTATACATCCTGAAATTACAAGGTTCTGACCACTAGATGGTTCTGTTCCTGTTATTAGGTGGAAACAAGTGTGATCCCCCCTCCTCAATATCAAAGGGATAGATAACCCGAATTACAAAATGACATATTGGTTTGCTTACACTGTAAGCAGTCAATGGACATCAATCCGATTGACGATGGCGTACAATTAAGATGGAATTATGTGAGTTTTTTTGCGTTGTTTGTAACTTATTTTTTACTTATTTTTTTTACATACTGTTGCTGCTACCGTCTCTTATGACCGAAAATAACTTCTGGACATCAGAACAGCCATTGCTCACCTCGAACTGGAAGAAGCTTTTGCCTATAACGAGTCCGACGAGGATATACTGCTTTCCAGGGAACAGGCCCAAATCCACGTAATTTGCGTGAAGAAAGTACGGAGGTAAAGGGGGAGCAGGTCGGGCCGCCGGCTGAGAATCGCTATGCAAGCGAGTAAACTTCCACTGCCATTCGTTCTAATGGCTAACATGCAAGAATTGGAAAATAAAATTGATGACCTACGATTATCCTAACAACGGGACATTAAAAATTGTAATCTCTTATGTTTCACAGAGTCGTGGAAGAACGCCGACACGGATAATATAAAGCTGGCGGGATTTTCCATGCACCAGCAGAACAGAGAAGCTTTGACTGGTAATACGAGGGGTGTGTGTCTATTTGTCAATAACAGTTGGTGCGCAATGTCTAATATTAAAGAAGTCTTGAGGTATTGCTCACCTGAGGTAGAGAACCTTATGATAATCTGTAGACCACACTATCTACCAAGAGAGTTCTCATCTATATTATTCGTAGCTGTCTATTTACCACCACAGATGCTGGCACTAAGACCGCACTCAACCAACTCAATAAGGCCATAAGCAAACAAGAAAATGCTCATCCAAAAGCGGCACTCCTAGTGGCCACGGACTTTAATGCGGGCAAACTTAAATCAGTTTCACCAAATTTTTACCAGCATGTCCAGTGACGCGAGCCTACCAGATGACATAAATGCCTTTTATGCTCGTTTGGGGCAAGCAACACTGAAGCATGCACGAGAGCATCAGCTGTGAGCAAGACCTTTAAACAGGTCAACATTCACAAAGCCACGGGGCCAGACAGATTACCAGGACGTGTACTCAAAGCATGCGTGGACCAACTGGTAAGTGTCTTCATTGACATTTTCAACCTCTCCCTGACCAAGTCTGTAATATGTTTCAAGCAGACCACCATAGTCCCTGTGCCCAATGACGCAAAGGTAACCTGCTTAAATAATTACTGCCCCGTAGCACTCACGTCGGTAGCCATGAAGTGCTTTGAAAGGCTGGTCATGGCTCACATCAACAGCATCCTCCCGGATACCCTAGATCCACTCCAATTCGCATACTGCCCCAACATATCCACAGATTACGCAATCTCAATCACACTCCACACTGCCCTTTCCCACCAGGACAAAAGGAACACCTATGTGAGAATGCTGTTCATTGACTACAGCTCAGCGTTCAACACCATAGTGCCCACGAAGCTCATCACTAAGCTAAGTACTCTGGGACTAAACACCTCCCTCTACAACTGGATCCAGGACTTCCTGACGGGCCGCCCCCAGGAGGCAAGGGTAGGCAACAACACGTCTGCCGCGCTGATCCTCAATACTGGGGCCCCTCAGGGGTGTGTACTTAGTCCCCTCCTGTACTCCCTGTTCACCCATGACTGCGTAGCCAAACACGATTCCAATACCATCATTAAGTTTGCAGACGACACAACAATGGTAGGACCTGATCACCGATAACGATGAGTCAGCCTATAGGGAGGAGGTCAGAAAACTGGCAATGTGGTGCCAGGACAACATCCTCTCCCTCAATGTGAGCAAGACAAAGGAGCTGATCGTGGACTACAGGAAAAGGCGGGCCGAACAGGCCCCCATTAACATCGATGGGGCTGTAGTGGAGCGGGTCGAGAGTTTCAAGTTCATTGGTGTCCACATCACGTCATCTCTATATATTATCTATGCATAGTCACTTCACCCTACTGTACCTACATGTACAAATTACCTCAACTAACATGTACGTCCGCACACTGACTCGGTACAGTATTATTTTTTACTTTAGTTTATTTGGTAAATATTTTCTTAACTCTTCTTGAACTGCACCGTTGGTTAAGGGCTTGTAAGTAAGCATTTCACTGTAAGGTCTACACTTGTTGTATTTGGCGCATGTGAAAAATAAAGTTTGATTTGATTTGAATTCATGCTTTGGGTGTGTTTACCTGTCCCCCGTTTCAAATGCTAACTTTTTTTTCATTTATTGTACAAATGGTACCTATATTAGCATGTTTGCACTTCATGACCAAATCATAATTAACTTCACTGAGTTACACAATACATTTTTAGATACTATAGGATGAGTTGGACATGAAGCTCGAATTGCTCAAATAGGTACCATTGGCTTGCATTGGATTTGTGACACAATACTAAAATGTTTGCATTTGAAACACTGGCCAATTTAAAAAAAACTAAGCATGGACTGTTGTCATAACTTGCCCATAAACTGCTAACAGCGTAAGGAAACAAACCTAATAGAATGAACAGCACCATCTAGTGGTCAGAACCTGGTTATATCAGAATGTATGACGGGACATAAACCTCACAACTTCAATGCCTAATTTCTCTGAACAGGGAAAAATAACTATCCCCAAAATCGCTGGGAATACATTACATAGTATGAAGAAACAATACTCCATACTACTTGTCAGACAGAGAACTGATACTCGATACTGGTTGTTGAGGTGGAATTAGTGTGGGTGTCTTTTGACAATTTTTGTTTGTTTGCACGTCTTACTCATTGGTAGAAAAAAGTTAGTTCCAAATTGGATGTCCGGTACTATATTTATTGAATATCATATGAATCTTATGAATTAAAATGGCCAATTTGCGTGGAATCAATTAGCTTAATTTCTCAGAGATCAAAATATATTTCAACAAAATAATGTTGCAGGAATGCTAATCTTATCTGTTTGTAACTACAGAAACGATTTCACAACAATCTGAGATTGTTTCTTTTACTTTTTGAGATGAAACGACCCACTGGGGATGGGCTAGCCTTGTCGCTATCATCAGGATGGCACGTGAGGGTGTTACCATAGTAATCAACCTGTCTTATTTGTCACGTACAACATGCGGCATCGAGGTGTGTGTGCTTGTGCCTAGGTTTAGTCCTTAATGGTTTATGGTGAGCTGATTGAATTAATACAGGGCTGCTAAACCCAACGCATGGCATGGGTTGTCTGTTTGCTGTATTTTTGTGCCCTTCTTTCTCCTTTCCATATGCCACCTACATATACAGTACAAGTCAACAGTTTGGACACACCTACTTACTCAAGGATGTTTCTTTATTTGTACTATTTTCTAAATTGTAGAATGATAGTGAAGACATCAAAAATATTAAATAACACATATAGAATCATGTAGTAACCTAAAAAGTGTTAATCAAATCAAAATACTTTACATTATTCAAAGTAGCCACCATTTGCCTTGATGGCAGCTTAGGACACTCTTGGCATTCTCTCAACCAGCTTCACCTGGAATGCTTTTCCAACAGTCTTGAAAGAGTTCCCACATATGCTGAGCACTTGTTGGCTGCTTTTCCTTCACTCTGCGGTCCAACTCATCCCAAACAATCTCAATTGGGTTGAGGTCGGGTGATTGTGGAGGTCAGGTCATCGGATGCAGCACTCCATCACTCTCCTTCTTGGTCAAATAGCCCTTATGCAGCCTGGAGGTGTGATTGGTCATTGTCCTGTTGAAAAACAAATGATAGTCCCACTAAGCGCAGATGGCATATCGCTGCAGAATGTTGTGGTGGAAATCTGTCCTCTGGTCTGATGAGTCCAAATTTGGTGTCTTTGTGAGATGCAGAGTAGGTGGACGGATGATCACCTACTCTGATAGCCCTATTTGTTAAAAGACCAAGTCCATATTATGGCAAGAACAGCCAAATAAGCATTCAATTAGAATTCAAGTGTGCCTTGAATTCTAAATAAATCACTGACAGTGTCACCAACAAAACAACCCCACACCATCACACCTCCTCCTCCATTCTTCCTGGTGGGTGTCATATTTGTGTCGTGGAGAAATGACTAGGCAGGAGACTGGAGTACAGAAAGTTTTGTTTAGTCAAAAATGCCTCGTGCTCTACAGCCCCAGGCCCGATAGTGCGCATGTGCATTTCCTGTTAGGTGTAGTAACATAACACTGCCGTAATACGTTACTGCTTAGTAACAGCATAGCAACTAATATAAACAGATGAAGATCACAGATACTACACTCGTCCCCCATAGTGTTTAACTCCCAGAGAACAAGGTCAATATGTTAGGGAACTACTAATGCAATATCTGAACAATGCATTCTTAAACATTTTTCAACTCCTGGGTTGAAACAGACTTTTCAGAGCCCAGCACAAATCTAGGAGATTATTCTTCCCCGAAGATGGAGTTTGTGTCCTAATAACTAACCCAGGTGATTTCCTTTTTCTTTCCTTTTATCTAGGACATATTAAAGTGTTTGTTTGTTTTACTGTCTGTTACCTCCTGAAACAGCTCAACTCAGGTCAAGCTTTTGAGGTGCCCTTTGCTGTCGAATAGGATATCTCCGCTCCTCCTGGGCTTCCGGTGGTGGGCCAGGTTCGGGTGGAAGTTCAGGCTCTGTCTCTCCCGTACGTCCACAGTCAAGAGAATAGTCCTGGGGTCGTTATTGTTCTTATTCTCTCGGAATGTCTCTGCTGGGGCGTTGGACCGTAGCAGATGATCCACATGAACGTTGACATGGCGATGACCAATTTGAACTTGGTAAGTCAAAGGTCCTCTGCGTTGCAAGATCACACCTGAGTTCCACAGGCGCTTGAGGTGTCTGAAATCACGTACCATCACCCTCTCTCCCTCTTTGAATTCTCTGACAGTCTGAGTGTCTGTCATGAGCTTTCTTCTGCTGTAGCTGGTGCTTTGCCACAGTGCTTGACAGGTCTGGTTTCAACAATTTCAGGCGGGTACGTGGTTGGCGTTTCAGAAACAGTTCAGCTGGTGTACGTTCCGTTACTGTGTGTGGTGTGTTACATTAAATAAACAGGAACCGGGGAAGCCTTTGGTGGGTGAGAACAGACTGAACCTTGAGTCCAGTCCAGGCCTTCTTAAAGGTTTGCACGGCTCTCTCCACTGCTCCGTTTGATGCCGGATGGTAAGGTTGGTGACAGGTGCCGTACTCCATTTTTCTTGAGAAACATTTCAAAATCGTTTGAGGTGAAAGGAGGGCCATTGTCCAATACGAGCTCCTTGACTAGTCCAAAGGTTGCGAACAGGTGTCTGAGAATATTGATGGTCTTCTCAGCTGTGGTCAGTTGAGAAGGGAACACTTCCATCCACTTGGAATGGACATCGATGACAACAAGGAAATATGCTCGTCAATCTCGGCGTAATTCACATGGATACGTTCCCATGGTGTAGCAGCCCAGGACTATGGATGAAGAGGTGCAGCAGCAGGCTTGTTGTCCAGGCCACCACAGATAACTGCGGGTGAGTGCTTTCATTCAAGTGATCCTTGGATGTCCCTCATGCAGGTCAGATAGCAGTCTCCTCTGAAATGTGTGAGGTACCACCACCCTTGATCCCCACAGAACACATCCTTGATCAGTGGACAACTGGTCTTTCTTTTCGATGAATGGACGAAGGTCATCGTCATTTACGAAGGTTGGCCAACCGCCTAATTTTAAGTCCAAGACTTTGGAAAGGACTTTGTCTTTCCTCGTTTCCTCTGCTATGTCTGAAGCAGATATGGGAAGTTCATTGATGAGAGAGATCTGGAAGACTGCTCTATCATCTTTACTGTCGGAGTCCCTATTGCATGGTAGTCTTGATAGTGCATCTGCATTTGCGTGATCACTGCTCGTCTGTACTCGATCTCGTAGTCGTAGGCTAGCAATATCGGAGCCCAACGTTGCATTCGAAGTGCAGCAATGGTTGGTATGGCTGATTCTGGTCCAAGGATGGCCAACAGAGGCTTGTGATCTGTCAGTAGTTGGAACTTCCTTCCGTAGAGATATTTGTGAAACTTCTTCACTCTGAATATTATGCTCAGGGCTTTCTTCTCAATTTGAGCATAATTTTTCTCACTTAGTGACAGAGTCCGTGATGCAAATGCAATAGGGTGTTCTTCACCTGAAGGTATAACATGTGAGATGACGGCTCCTTCTCTGTATGGAGATGCATTACACGCGAGTCTCAGCTTAATCTCTGTGTCATAGTGGGCAAGCCACTTGCTCTTTAACAGACACTGTTTGCAAGTCTTGAATGCTTCTTCGCATTGTGGGGACCAATTCCACTTTGTATCGACCTGCAGCAGTTGGTGAAGCGGATGCAACAATGTGGACAAGTTTGCCACAAACTTTCCGCAATAGTTCAGGAGCAAGGTGCTCTCCAATGGTTGGTGCTGACATGAGGATGTCGTCCATGAAGCACACAACATTGTCTATACCGTCCAAGATCTGATCCATTGTGTGTTGGAATATCGCTGGAGCTGTCGAGATTCCATAGGCCAAGCGATTGAATCTGAATAGCCCCTTGTGTGTATTGATGGTCAGATACTGTTCCGACTCCGGATCCAGCTTCAGTTGCTGATAAGCGAATGACAGGTCCAGCTTACTGAAAACCTTTCCACCAGCTAGAGTGGCAAACAGATTTTCAGCGTAGGGTAGTGGATATTCCTCTGGTAGTATGCAGCTCTCATTCTGACGGTCTTGTCTTTCTTTGGGACTACAACGATCGGAGCGGCCCAGTCGCTCCTCTCTACTTTCGTGAGGATGTTATTCTTCTGGAGGTGGTACAGTTCCTTCTCTAGTGCTTCCTTAAGAGCATAGGGAACTGGACATGGTTTGTGAAAGATAGGCTTGGTTCCTTCTTTCACTCTAACTTTTGCTGTGAAGTCTTGTATTTCGCCGTAGACATCTTTGAAAAGTTATTTGTGCTTCTCCAGCATGTTAGTGAGTGTAGCCTGACTCACTGGTGTGTCATTTCTCAGACTGAAGATTTCTCCCCAGTTCAACTTGATCTTTTGTAGCCAGTTTTTGCCTAGCAAGGCTGATTTTTCTCCTTTAACAATGACAAACCGTAGCGTCCACTCCTTCCCCTCATACCGGACTGGTACCTGGATCTGTCCTAACACAGGAATAGTGTCACCAGTGTATGAAGAAAGGCAGATGAACGCTGGCTGAAGAGGGCAGTCTTTCAGTTTTTCTTTGTAGTCTTTCTGGAACAAGTGATTCAGACGCTCGTGTGTCCAGCTGCATGTTTACTGGTTTTCCCGCTAACTCCATGCTGAGATAGATTCCATCTTTTTGTTGTTGAGCTGTGTACACTGCAAACAGTTCCAATACGGTTTCAGTTGTACCTTCCTCTTCTTGTGCTGCGTCTGACACTTTGTGCGCTCCTGCTGTCCTTTTTGGAGCTTTTGATACTCTCTGTATAAGTCCAACCTTTCCACAATTGTGTCACTTTTCATTTTGGAATCGACATTCACTGTGCTGATGATTATCTCCCCCACATCTGTAGCAACTTGGCTTAGACCTTTGTGATGTGGACTGCTTTGTTCTTGTGTAACCTTGAGGACAGGACTGAGAAAAGTGTGACATTTGTGAACCTTTTCCTCCACATGTCAATGACCTTGTGAACAACTTTCTGACGTTCTGCACGTCCCGATAGCTCAATAGTATCCCTGTGGACAAGCTCAAGTCCAAGTGTGATATCACAGGCTTTCTTAAAGGTCAGGTCCTTCTCTGACAGAAGCCTTCTGTGATATGCTTCACCTGTGAGACCACATACAAACTTGTCTCGGCGAGAGTCATCAAGAAATCACTCAAACTCACATGTACTTGCCAGCCTTTTCAAAGCAAGGATGTAGTCAGCCAAGGTTTCCCCTTGACGTTGGTCAAATCTGAAACGTTCTGCAATGAGAATTGGCTTAAAAGAGTTTCAGTCAGTTCTGCATAGTTCAACTCCACTGCTTTTATTGGTTCAATGAGACCTTTCAGCAATCCATAATCAGTTGGACCCAAAACACTGAGAAATAAATCTGCTATCTTTTCATCTTTGATTTCATTTGCAGCCAGCCAACGCTTAAAACGCTCTAAACAGGAATCAAAATCCTCTTTTGCAGCCTCAAACTCTGGTACTCGACCAAATGGTTGCCATTTTCACAGTTAATTGTTCAGTTTCCTTATTCCTTGTATTCCTTCATTTTCATCTAATTCTTCACTTTCTTCATTTCAGAAGTTTCTGCAATTACTTAATTCACTGCACTCATTTGTAATAATGTGTTACGTTTCTTCTTGTTTTACAATATTTCTCCACCGAGATCGCCTAATTTCAAATGGGTTCAATTACCGTTTATTTATTTAACCACCAGAGGGAAGTGTCTCTATTCTGGACTCCAATAGGCTTGCTACTTGGCAGCTCCTGAACACTTTACCTACTAGCAGTGCTTAGCCTTTTCTACTGGCAAAAAAAATAAACAAATAACTGACGATTTACATAATTATTTTGAGTTTCATTACTCACGCAACATTCTTCCCTTCAAGTAATGTCCGTTTATGTAGTTTAATCACCTCATCGCCACTGTAATATTTGTGTTGTGGAGAAATGACCAGGCAGGAGACGGGAGTACAGTTAGTTTTGTTTAGTCAAAAACGCCTCGTGCTCTACAGCCCCAGGCCCGATAGTGAGCATGTGCATTTCCTATTAGGTGTAGTAACATAACACTGCCGTAATACATTACTGCTTAGTAACAGCATAGTAACTAATATAAACAGATGTAGATCACAGATACTACAGTGGGAACTACACATGCGGAGATCATCCGTTCACCTTCTCTGTGTCTCACAAAGACACCAAATTTGGACTCATCAGACCAAAGGACAGATTTCCACCACAACATTCTGCAGCGATATGCCATCCCATCTGTTTTGCGCTTAGTGGGACTATCATTTGTTTTTCAACAGGACAATGACCAAACACACCTCCAGGCTGCAAAAGGGCTTTTTGACCAAGAAGGAGAGTGATGGAAGTGTGCCTTGAATTCTAAATAAATCACTGACAGTGTCACCAACAAAGCAACTCCACACCATCACACCTCCTTCTCCATGCTTCCTGGTGGGAGATCATCCGTTCACCTACTCTGCGTCTTAAAGACACAACATTTGGACTCAGACCAAAAGGACAGATTTCCACCGGTCTAATGTCCATTGCTCGTGTTTCTTGGCCCAAGCAAGTCTCTTCTTCTTATTGGTGTCCTTTAGTGTTTTTATTTAATTTATTGAACCTTTATTTAACTAGGCAAGTCTTATTTACAATGGTTTCATTGCAGCAATTCGACCGTGAAGGCCTGATTCACGCAGTCTCCTCTGAACAGTTGATGTTGAGATGTGTCTGTTACTTGAGCTCTGTGAAGCATTTATTTGGGCTGCAATTTCTGAGGCGGGTAACTCTAATGAACATATCCTCTGCAGCAGAGGTAACTCTGGGTCTTCCTTTCCTGTGGCGGTCCTCATGAGAGCTAGTTTCACCATAGCGCTTAATGGTTTTTGCAACTGCACTTGAGGAAACTTTTTCCGGATTGACTGACCTTTATGTCTTAAAGTAATGATGGACTGTTTATTATCTTTGCTTATTTGAGATATTCTTGCCATAATATGGACTTGGTCTTTTACCAAATAGGGCTATCTTCTGTATACCATCACTATACCATCCCTACCTTGTCACAAAACAACTGATTGGCTCAAAGAAAGAAAGAAATTCCACATATTAACTTTAAACAAGGCACACCTGTTAATTGAAATGCATTCTGGTGACTACCTCAAGAAGCTGGTTGGGAGAATGCCAATAGAATGCCAAAGATGTCATCAAGGCAAAGGGAGCCTATTTTGGTCACTACATGATTCCATATGTGTTATTTCATAGTTTTGATGTCTTCACTATTCGACAACATAGAGAATATACAAAATTAAGAAGAACCCTTGAAAGAGTAGGTGTGTCCAAACTTTTGACTGGTACTGTACATACAGCATTACTGTCTCTGTCAAAACTAATATATAGCTGTTTCTCTTTAACACCAGGTGAGAGAGGGTATCCTTATAGTTACATGCACTGTGTTTCTCATACAAAAGCCTTTGGGACTAGATTCATTCTGGACTTCATTCTGGAAATAGCCGACATACGAGCGTGGAAACATTACCTTGTGGTGCTATCATTGGTGCTTTGGAGGATCTCCCAAATGTAAAGGTACATGCTCCACCATGTTTTATTGGTGTCACACCCTGACCTTAGTATTCTTTGTTTTCCTTGTTATTTTGGTTAGGTCAGGGTGTGACATGGGTGATGTATGTGTTTTTGTCTTGTCTAGGGGTTTTGTATGTTTATGGGGCTGTCTCCTTTCTAGGTATATTGTATGTCTATGGTTGCCTAGATTGGTTCTCAATTATAGGCAGCTGTCTATCGTTGTCTCTGATTGGGAACCATATTTAGGCAGCCATATTCTGTGGGTACTTTGTGGGTGATTGTTTCTTGTCTATGTGTTCTCTGCACCAGATAGGACTGTTTCGGGTTTTGCCACGTTTGTTGTTTTTGTGTTCATGTTGAGTTTTCATATTAAAAACCATGAACTCTAACCACGCTGCATTTTGGTCCTCCTCTCCTTCGACGGAAGAAAACCGTGACAATTGGTTTTACATGCTGCAAACGCTTGCGCACCACAGTGAAATGCTACTTTACACACAAAACATGTTGTGTGCCCCCTCACACCTTCAGTAAATCTGGGCCTATGTTTCCCATACAATAGCCTTTAGTGTAAGGTATTAAAGTGTAGCGCTATGATTGGTGCTTTGGAGGTACTCGAAGAAGAATGTACTTGAAGAAAACATTTATTGAGAACGTAGAAGGTCATCATGTTACTGGTATCCATGCGTGTATCTGAAATGTCACGTCAGTGTGGGTGTCCATTTCATGAGCTCTTAATTGGAATGATGAATGAGTGTGTGTGTGTGTTCGTGCAATTGTCTGCATGTGTGCATGTGTGTGTGTGAGGTGGGTACCTTGTCTTGACTGATGAGTTCCTGGTAAGGGATATGTGCAGGCAGGTAGGTGTGGAGGAGAGCACAGAATGCAAGGCCATCACTCCAGCTGCTGCTGAAGTTTGTCACATCAATGTTCTACAAGAGAGATAGATGGAGAGAGAGAGGAAGGCGTCATTCTTCTTCCAGTACCAACAGTGGATGTCTCAATAAGAATTTCAAACAACAATAACGAGCTCAAATTAAGCATTTATTAACATACAGTAAATATGCATAACGGAGAGCATGGAAACAACCTTCCTTTTCCACAAATATAACACTGACAACTAGCTTTAGTTTGCATTTAGTTCTTGCTCGTTCCTCAAGGAATTATCTACTTGGGTCGTTCCACCAAATCAGTGCCTTTTGAGATGTGTACCTTGGTGAAAATAAACTTTTGATCTTACCTAATTTTAACATTGCCATAAAGAATATTCTGTCATGTTCAACTTAATAATAAAAAACATATTTTCTCATCTCAAGTAAATAAAAAAATTAAATGAAAATGTACGATAGTGAGTGCCAAATAAAGTAACAGGGTTGACTGTAACAGGGTTGATGGCCATAAATCCCCCTGTGACAGGGGAAATGGAAGCTTGTTGTGTGCAACAGGGAGGGGCAATTGAATACAAGCTTCACAAAAAAACACAATTGTTTAAACATTTCTAGCCTGTCTATCTATGGGTAACTGTGTTGACGTGTAATGCTCGACCTACTCAGTTTTCCACCACAAAATACCGGAAAATGGTAAAAAAGAGTAGAACCAACTCACCAGCTTTTACACTATAATTTGACTATTAGATGTTCAATGTTTCTTTAGAAAAAAATATTTTAAAAGGAATAGCTCATTTAATTTCATGGATAGGTTTTCTTGACCTTAAAATGAATCACTAATCACATGAACTAAATAATAATCTTCAGAAATGACTTTGTCAAACCACAAAATATCTAGGGCTTTATAATGATGGTGAAAACTTGGAGAAATGTTGGTGTTAAGTGGGTTAAAATCACAGTGGGTGCACACATGTCAAAATGCAAAATTATTGCTCTTTAGCAAGTCTTTATTCATATAAAAAACCTGATTTATTGAATTCTCCATGTGGTCTAAATTAAATCAAATCAAACTTTGTTTTTCACATGCTTCGAATACAACATGAAATGCTTACTTCCAAGCCCTTAACCAACTGTGCAGTTCAAGAAAGAGTTAAGAAAATATTTACCAAATGAACTAAAGTGAAAAATAATAAAAAGTAACACAATAAAATAACAATAGCGAGGCTATATAAAGGGGGTACCGGTACCAAGTCAATGTGCGGGGGTACAGGTTAGTCGAGGTAATTTGTGCATGTAGGTACAGTAGGGTGAAGTGACTATGCATAGATAATAAACAGCGAGTAGCAGCAGTGCAAAAAACAAATGTGTGGGGGGGGTCAATGTCCTGGATGGCAGGAAGCTTGGCCCCAGTGATGTACTGGGCCGTAGGCAGCACTTTCTGTAGCGCCTTGCGGTCAGATGCCGAGCAGTTACCATACCAGGCGGTGATGCAACCGGTCAGGATGCTCTCGATGGTGCAGCTGTAGAACTTTTTGAGGATCTGGGGACCCATGCCAAATCTTTTCAGTCTCCTGAGGGGGAAAAGGTGTTGTCGTGCCCTCTTTACAACTGTTTTGGTGTGTTCGGACCCTGATAGTTCGTTGAAACTCTCGACCCGCTCCCCTACAGCCCCGTCGATGTTAATGGGGGCCTTTTCCTGTAGTCCACGATCAGCTCCTTTGTCTTTCTCACATTGAAGGAGAGGTTGTTGTCTTGGCATCACACTGCCAGGTCTTTGACCTCCTCCCTGTAGGCTGTCTCATCGTTGTCGGTGATCAGGCCTACCATTGTTGTTTCGTCTGCAAACTTAATGATGGTGTTGGAGTCGTGTTTGTTCACGCAGTCGTGGGTGAACAGGGAGTACAGGAGGGGACTAAGCACACACCCCTGTGGGGCCCCAGTGTTGAGGATCAGCGTAGCAGACGTGTTGTTGCCTACCCTTACCACCTGGGGACGACCAGTCAGGAAGTCCAGGATCCAATTGCAGAGGGAGGTGTTTAGTTCTAGGTTCCTTAGCTTAGTGATGAGCTTTGTGGGCACTATGGTGTTGAACGCTGAGCTGTAGTCAGTGAACAGCATTCTCACATAGCATTCTCACATTAAAGTAGCCTCACAAAGCCGCCTGATCTGGTGAGCTTGTATGAATGTTGCAGATGTAAGCTCGCGGGATAAGACGGCTTCATGAGGGTAATATTAAAGGGCACTTTATTGAATATAACAGGCTTTTAAAATATGATATTGGTGCACAATTTCTACTTAAAATATCAAAGGAATGCTACATTCACTCATTTTGTGGAACAACCCACTTAGAACATCCCTAGAACATGGTTAGGATATGCAGAAGCACATAAAACCCCCCACTCAAGCACATAAACATATAGAGCAACATACCAATGAAAACTAATGGTGTTGTTTAATCTACATACCCTGTCCATAGCTGATCAATATGCTAGGTCAAGTTTCCTACTAAGTGCAATTGGAGAGTTACTTTTATTGCTGGTTGATAGATTTCATTTATTGGATAACTGAAAGCAGTAGGCTGCTCCAGCATGAGACAACATTGCATGCATTGAAAATGATTGAGGATAAAAAACTGCATTAACATCCCTGGCCACTAGAAGCGCCGCTTTTGGGTGATCATTTGTTTGCTTATGGCCTTATAGAGTTGGTTGAGTGCGCACTTAGTGCCAGCATCAGTCTGTGGTGGTAAATAGACGGCTACGAATAATATAGATGAGAACTCTCTTGGTAGATAGTGTGGTCTACAGCTTATCATAAGGTACTCTTCCTCAGGCGAGCAATACCTAGAGACATCTTTAATATTAGACATCGCGCACCAGCTGTTATTGACAAAAAGACACACACCCCCACCCCTCGTCTTACCAGAAGTAGCTTCTCTGTTCTGCCGGTGCATGAAAATCCCTCCAGCTCTATATCATTAGTGTCGTCGTTCAGCCACGACTCGGTGAAACATAGGAAATTACAGTTCTTCATGTCCCGTTGGTAGGATAATCATAATCGTGGGTCATCCATTTCATTTTCCAATGATTCCATGTTAGCAAGTAGAATTGATGGCAATGGGAGTTTACTCGCTCACCTACAGATTCTCAAAAGGCAGCCTGATCGGCGTCCTCTTTTCCTTTGTCTTTTCTTCACGCAAATGACGTGGATCTGGGCCTGTTCCCGGGAGAGCAGTATATCTTTCTCGTCGGACTTGTTAAAGGAAAAAGCTTCTTCCAGTCCGTGGTGAGTAATCCCAGTTCTGATGTCCAGAAGTTATTTTTGGTCATAAGAGACAGTAGCAGCAACATTACGTACAAAATAAGTAAACCATTTTTACAAACAACGCATTTTTTTTTTAAATAGCACAATTGATTACGGGCATGTAAAACGTCAGCCATCCTCTTTGGCTCCATTCTACCATTAACATGAGCTGGTCACTATGTGTAGGTAATCCTTTCTAACGATATCACCTAGTAAAACTGCAAAAGTGTTGCTCTCCATTTTCTGGAGGACTGCGTTTTGAAATCAGTGGAATGCCTGGTGGAAATGATAGCCAAGGAGATGTAGAAAAATGCTGGTGTTTGATTGCAAAAAGAAAACGCACAGAAGGCTGTTGTATAAAACACCTGTCTCCGGATTACATCTTCAATCTAAGGGCAACCATGGCATCCGTGACAGAGAGGGACAAGCGTCCATCGATGTATATGGGTAAGATAGTCTAGCTAGCTACATTTTCAGATATTATATTATTTTAAATTTTGTCAGAAAGTTGTTTTCATTTCAAGTTAAATCCTACTGTTAGCTCGCTAGCTAACTTTAAGTGTATGATCTGTGTAGTAATATTATTTGTATCTCAGAGCCATTTGCATTGCTAGTTATTGCCTAATATTAGCTAGCTAGCTAGCTAACATTAAACCTGGTTGGTTAGCTACCTGCAGATTCAGGGTAGTAATGTTATGAATGAGGGATTATGTTTAATTGTTTAGCTAGCTAGCTAGCTACATGTCTAAACAAAAGACTCCACTATGCAAGTAACCACTTCATTACACCTTCTGTACCCAGTGCATGTGACAAAACTTTGGTCGTATTTGATATAGTATGTGCTTACCAGAGACGATAATGTGAAGAACATAACCTGCACCAAAGTAAAATTAGGATATAACGTTAGGCCAACGAGACAGTGTCCAAATTCTAAAATTCTCCGGTAGAATGCCCTGCTTTTATTTCATCACACTAAGCCATTTTCTGTAATTGGCTCGCCATTAATGTGCAAATAATGATTTTGTTTTGAGTTTATTTTCCTGTAATAATGAAGACAAAAGAGCTAAAGTGAAGACGTTGTCAGCTATAAGATATGGTCATTATTTTAACTGGCCAGCCAGCTAACTTAACATTAGCTAGTTAGCTAACAAGCTAGAAACAAACCAAAACTTTGTTTAGAAAGTTGTTTTTAGCTGCCTGGTTTGCTAGATTGACATATACTAAATTCCTTTTTAAACGGGTGGGTTTATTTGATGTAGGACGACAATAGAATATTCATGATGTCACTGCGACAACTGTCGATAGACGTAGTATAAACCAGCCTTTAGTCTTTAAATCTTTTGTTGTTTAGTGCATGGCCTCACATGTGAATCCTTAAAGAAATGGGTTGGGGTAAGGCTTAAGAGGGTGTGAACGATGCTGAATGGGTGTAGACAAAGAAGAGCTTACCAAATTATTCAAGGTCCATTTTCTCCAAAGTGAGGTTACAAATGTATCAACTTTCAAAGCATAATTACTTTCCCATTGTTCCTCAACTGCAGTGTATTATATAAAATGTTCTCTGAGTCTGTACTTTAATCCAATGTAAAAAAAACTAATTTTGCTCCACAAATTTTGCTACATAAGACCAATTTGAGCCGGTCAGTCACATTTGTTTGTGTTACAGCCTGAAATCACAATCTATTAAATTGATTATCACTCCTCTACACACAATACCCCATGATGACAAAGTGAAAACATGTTTTTAGAAACTTCTGCAGATTTATTGAATATGAAATACAGAAATATCTAATTTACATAAGTATTCAATACTTTGTAGAAGCATCTTTGGCAGTGATTACAGCCTTACAGCCAGAGTCTTTCTGCGTGTTTGTGCCTTTGTGTGTGTGGAGCACAGACTTACATCTTGGTCTGGCCAGGCCATGCTCGGGCGGGGGTAGAGAAAGGGGGGATGGGGAGAGACAGGGGGAGAGAGGGGCGCCATGAATGTTAAAACAACAGCAGACGGGATGAGCACTCTGGGACCAGACTCAGAAAAGCAAACACAGCATCAAGCGACAGGAAACGTCTCGCTCCACACAGAATACTGAGCTGCCCGGTTAAAATAACCAAAGAGAGAGAGAGAGAGAGCGAGACAGAGTGAGGGGGTGGGAGTGAGAGAGAGAATGGGAAAGCGAGAGCGGGGGAGTGGGCGACAAGGAGAAGAAGGGAGAGCGAGAAGAGGGGGGAGTGGGCGAGAGAGAGATGGATTGAGCGAGCATGAGGTTGATAGCAAGCCTAAACACTTGCTTTGGCAGAAATCCAGCTTTAAAATAACATCTACAGTATGATTGCATTAAGAGGTCCAGTCAGCATGTCAGCCAGCCATTCAGAAGGCCTCAAAATACAATATTGCCAGCAGCTGAGATAACAGAGAAGGCTGTATTCCAATACTTTTAATAAAGCTCTCTACACTACAGCACAAACCAACAGTCATCTCTCTCACATCAACCACACTGGCCCCATTTTCACAAGAAAATGTATTTACATAGAAACAATTGGAGTCACAATAAAACCGTACAGAGTAATAGGATTCACTGCAAGTGTTATCTAACTTCCTGTGACAGTAAAAGAGTGCAAGTGGATAACATGTAGATAATAGCTAAATGAAGTGGGTGAAAGCCAGCCTGTTATTATGACACTTGACACCCAGATGACAGTGTGCCATTATCACATTATGGTGCTGAAGTGGAGATAGGAAATCCACTGCCCGATGATGGAGCACACACACTCTCACACTCTGAGGGCTCCATGACCAATGAGAGAAAACACACTCATACTGCCTGATGATGGAGAACGTGCACACACACACACACACACACACACACACACACACACACACACACACACACACACACAGGTAAAACCAATCAGCCTGGTCTGCTAAAGCAGGAAAGTCCACATTCACATTTACTGAGAGTTGTACGACTGATGAGGTACTCTCCATCAGTGTCCGTACTACCACCATTAAGCCCTGAGCACCTCTCTCTCTTTCTCTCTGTCTGTCTCTATTTGAGTAGTGTGTGAACAAAGAAAAAACACAAAGAAAGGCAAAACGAAGAAAAGGGAAGCAGCAGTAATGGGTCATGCAATGAATCATCATCATGAGCAATGACAGCCTGAAAGTTAGGTGCAGCCAGTGCCGGACAGGGACACACATGAAGGGGTTAGGGTCCCAAAGACCCTCCCCATTATTGATTAAGAGAACCGTAAGATTAATATGTTTTGCTGCAGGCCTTATAATAGATACTGTTGCTATGTGCCTAAAAACTCTGCCACTATATGTTGCACAAGCCATCTATATTAGTCTTTGTGCTTAAGCCCGAAGCTGTTGCAAGAGTTTGCTTGCGGGCTAGGTCTGAGTCAGACCTAAACTAGATAAAGAGAAGTAACCACTGTCAGGTTTAGACATTTTGTGGACAATGCTAATGAATTCAGAGAAGCTACTGTACTAGGTTACTAGGTTACCTTATAAGGTAACCTCAGCAAATTGCTGTATATATACAGTTGAAGTCGGAAGTTTACATACAATAAGGTTGGAGTCATTAAAACTCCTTTTTCAACCACTCCACAAATTTATTGTTACCAAAATATAGTTTTGGCAAGTCGGTTAGGACATCTACTTTGTGCATGACACAAATAATTTTTCCAACAATTGTTTAAAGACAAATTATTTTACTTATAATTCACAGTATCACAATTCCAGTGGGTCAGAAGTTTACATACACTAAGTTGACTGTGCCTTTAAACAGCTTGGAAAATTGCAGAAAATGATGTCATAGCTTTAGAAGCTGCTGATAGGCTAACTGACATCATTTGAGTCAATTGGAGGTGTACCTGTGGATGTATTTCAAGGCCTACCTTCAAACTCAGTGCCTCTTTGCTTGACATCATGGGAAAATCAAAAGAAATCAGCCAAGACCTCAGAAAAAAAATTGTAGACCTCCACAAGTCTGGTTCTTCCTTGGGAGTATTTTCCAAATGCCTGAAAGTACCACGTTCATCTGAACAAACAACAGTACGCAAGTATAAACACCATGGGACCACCTAGCCGTCATACCGCTCAGGAAGGAGACACGTTCTGTCTCCTAGAGATGAACGTACTTTGGTGCGAAAAGTGCAAATCAATCCCAGAACAACAGCAAAGGACCTTATGAAGATGCTGGAGGAAACAGGTACAAAAGTATCTATATCCACAGTAAAAAAGAGTCCAATATCGATATAACCTGAAAGGCCACTCAGCAAGGAAGAAGCCACAGCTCCAAAACCGCTATAAAAAGAAACAGACTATGGTTTGCAACTGCACATGGGGACAAAGATTGTACTTTTTGGAGAAATCTCCTCTGGTCTGATGAAACAAAACAAAAAATAACTGTTTGGCCATAATGACCATCGTTATGTTTGGAGGAAAAAGGGGGAGGCTTGCAAGCCGAAGAACACCATCCCAACAGTGAAGCACAGGGGTGGCAGCATCATGTTGTGGGGGTGCTTTGCTGCAGGAGGGACTGGTGCACTTCACAAAATAAATGGCATCATGAGGAAGCAAAATTATGTGGATATTGTAGGGGAATAATCAGAATTGGTGGGTAACATAGATAAGATGTTTTATTTTCATGATATGCTTATGAGTTATTTCTCATAAGAATGTATTTTGTTGTACTATAGTGGTGGCCATTGGCAGTTATTTGTTATGTCAAGACTAAGTTGCATGGGCCACAGAGAGGGGAGAGGTCAAGGTGTCATCATGTGTAAACATATCTTTTGCTCCACTGTGTCTGTGTGCCAGTCACTCCCTACTTTTCCCATCGGGGAGAGGAGGATGGAATCATTCTATGCTCCCCGTGAGCTTGTCCAGGATTGGTTGTATTTAGAATTGGTTGTATCTAAATGACAATTTGATATATGCCTGTTGATATGGAGGATTGGTTTATGGTTCTGAGTTTGAGAAAATAACATAGTTTAGGAGACAAAGCTGAATGATAAATTATGTCTATGCTGTCTGGCTATGTGTGTTTTTTTGCTATTAAAGGATCTCAGTTACAATGTGTGAGGGGCTCTCAGAGAATTCATTGATAGACACTGAATTGATCTGAGAGTCACAGGGTTGTGATAGAGCTCATATAATTAAAGATGGACTTTGATAACTAACTGGTTCGCGCTCATGATTTGGTAAATAGAGGAAATTTCCACGACATTTGGCGACGAGGAGGGGATGTGAATCTTCACTCGGTGACCGTTCCTACGATCTAGGTAAATAAATCGTGCACGAGGGATCCCCTAAACTTGGGATCTCAGGGGAACCACACTTCGGGAACGAAGCAGATGGACCAACCTTTGATCTAAGAGGAAGCGAGCCGAGTGGATACCACATCTCAAACTGAGTTTTTTTTTTTTTTTTTAAGAAAAAGGTGAGCACACAGATTTGAAGTCGAGTTTTTTAATTATGCCTGTTACGTATACTCTGAGCGTGAATTCCTTTGTAAGGAAGGCACCTTGGCGGCGTAAGCAGGGCCGAGTCAGAGGAGAGTAATCTGGGGGTTTTGTGGACTCAAAAGATACTCTGCACTGTCCGGTTGTCAGTGACCAAAAGCCCTCCTGACACTGAATTGATCACAGTGGGGATTTGGTGAGGTCGTCTGTCGGGGTGAGGAGCCAGGGGACTGTGTGTTCTAGGTGAAACACGGCACTTGGTGAAGCCCTATTGGAAGAAGGACCTCATTCTGTGCGTCTGTGTGATTTGTCTAAGTGACCGTCAGATGTGGTGAATTCCAATTATTTTAAATGTGCTAGCCAGGTATGCCCTGGGTTACTCTGTGTGAGTATTCTTTTATGGGATCATCATGAAGAACAAGGAACACACCAGGCAGGTCCGAGATACTGTTGTGAAGAAGTTTAAAGCCGGATTTGGATACAAAAAGATTTCCCAAATTTTAAACATCCCAAGGAGCACTGTGCAAGCGATAATATTGAAATGGAAGGAGTATCAGACCACTGCAAATCTACCAAGACCTGGCCGTCCCTCTAAACTTTCAGCTCATACAAGGAGAAGACTGATCAGAGATGCAGCCAAGAGGCCCATGATCACTCTGGATGAACTGCAGAGATCTACAGCTGAGGTGGGAGACTCTGTCCATAGGACAACAATCAGTCGTATATTGCACAAATCTGGCCTTTATGGAAGAGTGGCAAGAAGAAAGCCATTTCTTAAAGATATCCATAAAAAGTGTTGTTTAAAGTTTGCCACAAGCCACCTGGGAGACACACCAAACATGTGGAAGAAGGTGCTCTGGTCAGATGAAACCAAAATTGAACCTTTTGGCAACAATGCAAAACGTTATGTTTGGCGTAAAAGCAACACAGCTCATCACCATGAACACACCATCCCCACTGTCAAACATGGTGTTGGCAGCATCATGGTTTGGGCCTGCTTTTCTTCAGCAGGGACAGGGAAGATGGTTAAAATTGATGGGAAGATGGATGGAGCCAAATACAGGACCATTCTGGAAGAAAACCTGATGGAGTCTGCAAAAGACCTGAGACTGGGACGGAGATTTGTCTTCCAACAAGACAATGATCCAAAACATAAAGCAAAATCTACAATGGAATGGTTCAAAAATAAACATATCCAGGTGTTAGAATGGCCAAGTCAAAGTCCAGACCTGAATCCAATCGAGAATCTGTGGAAAGAACTGAAAACTGCTGTTCACAAATGCTCTCCATCCAACCTCACTGAGCTCGAGCTGTTTTGCAAGGAGGAATGGGAAAAAATGTCAGTCTCTCGATGTGCAAACTGATTGAGACAAATTTTCAGTTTTTGATTTGTTAAAAAAGTTTGAAATATCCAATAAATGTCGTTCCACTTCATGATTGTGTCCCACTTGTTGTTGATTCTTCACAAAAAAATACAGTTTTATATCTTTATGATTGAAGCCTGAAATGTGGCAAAAGGTTGCAAAGTTCAAGGGGGCCGAATACTTTCGCAAGGCACTGTATGTCTATGTACATAGGGCAGCAGCCTATAAGGTACAAGGTTTAGTAACCAGGTGGTAGCCGGCTAGTGGTGGCTATTTAACAGTCTGATGGCCTTGAGATAGAAGCTGTTTTTCAGGGTCTCGGTACCAGCACTTCAAAATGACTGTAGTTAGTGCTATGGGTCGATAGTCATTTAGTTCAGTTACTTTTGCTTTCTTGGGTACAGGAACTATGGCGGACAAGCAAGTGGTAGACAAGCAAGTAGGGACAGCACACTGGGATAGGGAGAGATTGAATATGTCCGTAAACACTCCAGCCAGCTGATCTGCGCATTTTCTGAGGACGCGGCTAGGGATACCGTCTGGGCCGGTGGCTTTGTGAGGGTTAACACACTTAAATGTCTTACATCAGCCACGGAAAACGAGAGCCCACAGTTCTTGGGAGCGGACCACGTCAGCGGCACTGTTTTATCCTCAAAGCGGGTGAAGAAGGTGTTTAACTTGCGGGAAGCAAGACGTCGGTGTCCTAGACGTGGCTGGTTTTCCCTTTGTAATCGATGACTGTCTGCCACATATGTCTTGTGTCTGAGCCGTTGAATTGCGACTTCACTTTGTCTCTGTACTGACGTTTTGCCTGTTTGATTGCCTTACGGAAGGAATAATTACACTGTTTGTATTCAACCATATTCCCAGTCACCTTGTCATGGTTAAATGCGGGGGTTCACACCTTCAGTTTTGCGCGAATGCTGCCATCTATCCATGGTTTTTGGTTTGGGTAGGTTTGTAATCACAGTGGGAACAACATCCCCTATACACTTCCTAATGAACTCAGTCACCGTGTCTGTGTATACATCAATGTTATTCTCAGAGGCAACCCGGAACATATCTCAGTCCACGTGATCGAAACAATCTTGAAGCTTGGATTCTGATTGGTCAGACAAGCATGGAATAGACCTTAGCATGGGTACTTCCTGTTTAAGTTTCTGCCTATAGGAAGGGAGAAGCAGAATGGAGTCATGATCTGATTTGCCAAAGGGAGGGAAGGGGAGGGTCTTGTATCCACCCCGGAAGGGAGAGTAACAATGGTTGAGAATTTTTGAAGCCCGAGTACTACAGGCAATGGGCTCATTTTCCTCAAATTTGCTTTGTTAAAATCCCAGCTACAATAAATACGGCCTCAGGATATGTGGTTTCCAGTTTGCACAAAGTCCTGTGTCGTTTCTTAAGGGTCATTGTGGTATCGGCTTGAGGAGGAATATACACAGCTGTAACTATAACCGAAAATAATTATTTTGTGAGGTCGTCCTAGAAGTCCACTCAGAATAACTCGTCTTGTCTTGAAGCAGCCACTGGAATAAGTTAAATTGCCCTGTGGGGTATGAACAAAGGTTCCAATTCGGAAAAGTTGTATTTCTGGTCGTAATGCTGGTTAGTTACCGCCACTCTGATATCCAAAAGTTATTTCCAGATGTATGTGATAACATAAAAACAATTCTGGGCTAATAATTTAGGAAATAACACACACAAAAAAAAATACCGCGAAGTTGCTTAGGGGCTAGAAACAGAGCTGCCATGTTTCTCGGCGTCATCTCTCTCTCCCTCAATCTCTCTCTCTCTGTCTCTCTTAGTGGGGTGTTAAGAAGAGTAGCTGAAGTCAAATAGGATACAGGGATACTATGTCCTTTGTGTCAGTTTGAATTGGGTTGAGGAAGTTTGTATTTATCTGCCATATACATGGTACTGAGGTAGTATGGAGAGTGATGTATTTGAACCTATGCATCTGCAGCATCCAATGCAATACAAGTACATCAGGTCATTTTCAAAGAAGACATTTCCCACTATTTAAACTTCAGTCTTGAAGACTAATATGAGGGTATATCAAGATAGTTCTTATAATGTCTAGATGACCCCCACCCCCCTACATTCCTCAGCCTCTTCCCTCTTCCTCACCCAGCTGGGGGTCCTAGCTCACCCCCTTGCCCCCTCCCTTTCCCTCCAGGCAATGCAGGGGTGTTGTTTCTCAGAGAGAGGGCCGGATGACCGAGGGGGGCCGATCTCGTCAGTGTGTCCCAGCTGAGCCTATGTTCTGTCCAGCCCAGACTGAGACTCCCAGCCAGGCCATTCTTCTCATCATTGTTCCCACCCTAAACAATAAACAAGGCTTTAAAAAAAAATGTTTTGCTGACCCAAACAACATCAAAGACCACTATGATAAAAATCCTTGGGAAACCAGAACAGGTTCTAAAAGATTATCAGAATGAAACCTTTTGTTTTAAAAGACTATATTGAAAGTGATTAACTGTCTGTGACAAGAAGTGGATTTCAGTTCAACTGAGATAATTGAATTGTCATTCAAACAGTTCATTTGTCATGATAATCTTTTCTGCATCGCCTTTGACCGAGGCATATAAGTATGATCAGCTCTGTTTGACGTGCATGTGGAGGTGCATGAGAGCTGTGTGAGATCCACAGACAGTGAATGTGAGAGCGAACCCTCCCCTCCACTCCACAGGCCCCACAGGGCCCAGTCAATCAGAGCCTCCTTAAGGTCTTTACTGATTGATTGTCTCTTCTGAGAAGCTGACATTTGAGGTGTGCTGACAGCAGTCCCACCCAGCACATGCCTCGCCTCCAGATGTTGACATACAACAATGGAGAACATTCTTCAGATCCCAGTGTGTGTGTCTACTAATCTTGGTCACATTACCACAGTGCTGTGTTTACCCCTTCTCCCCCTCTACCCTGGGGTGGTTTGAGCTCTTCATCACCATGGCGACAGCACGGCCACCTCAAGCTCTCACGTCAGTGTGTGTGTTGTTTACCACGTTTACCGGTAACTCTCTCAACGGTTGACCTTGTTAGTCGTCAGAGTATGGCCAGTGGCAAGAGCCGTCAACACACACCCACGCACGCAGGCACGCACCGCCTGAATGGGCGCATACATAGGGGCATATCGGCCATGGCAAGGCCATACATATATGGGGAGAAGGCTCAGGTGGGATGTACGGGATGGGGATGGTGGGGATGTACCTTTTCCACATCTTGTTAATTTACTAAAATGTATTAAATAATGTCCCCCCCCCCTCATCAATCTACACACAATTCCCCATAATGACAAAGCAAAAAACATTTTTTAGAATTGTTGCAAATCTATAAAAAATGAAAAACAGATATCACATTTACATACAAATACCTTCTGTTAAACTTTTCTGTATTTATATATATGTTATGTATGTTGTGACTGCTGTTGTGCAAAGCTGTCATCAAGGCAAAGGGTGGCTAGTTTTAAGAATCTCAAATACATTATTCCATATGTGTTATTTCATAGATTTTATGTAGAAAATAGTAAGAATAAAGAAAAATCCTGGAATGAGTAGTGTTCAAACTTTTGACTGGTACTGTATGATTCAATGTATGTATACTACCGTTCAAAAGTTTGGGGTCACTTAGAAGTGTCCTTGTTTTGGGAAGAAAAACACATTTTTTTACCATTAAAAGAACATCAAATTGATCAGAAATACAGTGTCAACATTGTTAATGTTGTATTGTAGCTGGAAATGGCAGATTTTTTGGGAATATCTACATAGGCGTCCAGAGGCCCATTATCAGCAACTATCACGCCTGTGTTCCATGGACACATTGTGTTAGCTAATCCAAGTTGATCATTTTAAAGGCTAATTGATCATTAGAAAACCCTTTTGCAATTATGTTAGCACAGGTGAAAACTGTTGTTCTAATTGAAGAAGCAATAGAACTGTCCTTCGTTAGACTAGTTGAGTATCTGGAGCGTCAGCATTTGTGGGTTCGATTACAGGCTCAAAATGGCCAGAAACAAATAACATTCTTCTGAAACTCGTCAGTCTATTCTTGTTCTGAGAAATGAAGACTTTCCATGTGAGAAATTGCCAAGAAACTGAAGATCTCGTACAACCCTGTGTACTACTCCCTTCACAGAACAGCGCAAACTGTCTAACCAGAAAAGAAAGAGGAGTGGGAGGCCCCAGTGCACAACTGAGTAAGAGGACAAGTACATTAGAGTGTCTAGTTTGAGAAACAGGCGCCTCATAAGTCCTCAACTGGCAGGTTCATTAAATAGTACCCGCAAAACACCAGTCTCAACTTCAACAGTGAAGAGGCGACTCCGGGACTGGCCAATAAAAATAAAAGATTAAGATGGGAAAAAGAACATAGACACTGGCCAGAGGAACTCTGCCTAGAAGGCCAGCATCCCGGAGTCGCCTCTTCACTGTTGACGTTGAGACTAGTGTTTCGCGGAAATATCACATTTACATAAGTATTCAGACCCTTTCTTTACTCAGTACTTTGTTGAAGCACCGTTGGCAGTAATTACAGCCTCGAGTCTTCTTGGGTATGACACTACAAGCTTGGTACACCTATATTTGGGGAGATTCTCCCATTCCTCTCTGCAGATCCTCTCAAGCTCTGTCAGGTTGGATGGGGAGCGTCGTTGCACAGCTGTTTTCAGGTCTCTCCAGAAATGTTTGGTCGCGTTCAAGTCCAGGCTCTGGCTGGGCCACTCAAGGACATTCAGAGACTTGTCCCGAAGCCAGTCCTGCATTGTCTTGGCTGTGTGCTTAGGGTCGTTATCCTGTTGGAAGGTGAACCTTCGCCCCAGTCTGAGGTCCTGAGTGCTCTGGATCAGGTTTTCATTAAGGACCTCTCTGTACTTTGCTCCGTTCATCTTTCCGTCGATTCTGACTAGTCTCTCAGTCCCTGCCGATGAAAAACATCCCCACAGCATGATGCTACCACCATGCTTCACCGTAGGGATGGTGCCAGGTTTTCTCCAGACGTGATGCTTGGCATTCAGGCCAAAGAGTGCAATCTTGGTTTCATCAGACCAGAGAATCTTGTTTCTCATGATCTGAGAGTCTTTAGGCGCCATCTGGCAAACTCCATGTGGAGGAGGGGCTTCAGTCTGGCCACTTTCCCATAAAGGCCTGATTGGTAGAGTGCTACAGAGATGGTTGTCCTTCTGGAAGGTTCTCCCATCTCCACAGAGGAACTCTGGAGCACTGTCAGCTGTCAAGCTGTTGTTTGTACCCTTCCCCAGATCTGTGCATTGACACAATCCTCTCAGAGCTCTACGGACAAATCCTTTGACCTCATGGCTTGGTTTTTGCTCTGACATGCACTGTCAACTGTGCTTTTTATGTTTAATACATTTGCAAACATTTCTAAAAACCTGTTTTCGCTTTGTTATTATGGGGTATGGTGTGTACATTGAGGATTGTTTTTTGTTTTATCCATTTTAGAATAAGGCTGTAACGTAACAAAATGTGAAAAAGGGAACAGGTCTGAATACTTTCCGAATGCACTGTATGTATATTTTTTTACTGCTCTAGGTATATCATTATTGTTTGGATAAGCTTATTTACTATTATGTATAGATTTTTAGCTTAAATTTTTTCACTCTTTATGCGATGCGCACTGCAGAGAACACAGGAAGAAGAATTATCACTGAATTATCACAGTGAACTATAGTAATGTTTGTTTATGTGTCAATTAATACCATAAGGGATGGGTTGCCAATTGGCGATTTGATACGAAAATAAAATGTGATTCATTCATTCATAATTTCTGTTTTTTATTTTCAATACATTGCAAAAATGTCTAAAAACCTATTTTCGCTTTCAACATCAAAAACGGCATTAAATCTGCCATCCTCTTTAAGTTTTATATGTGACAGGATCACAGGAAGATGATGTTCAAAATCAAACACATATTAGCCAAGTTAGTCCTTTATCGTGATCACTAAAGACCCTAGCTTTATTATGCTGGTAGTGTGATCTAATACAGTAGCTAACAAATCAAATTCAATCCTAGCATATTAAATTAAATCCATCCCAGTAATTATTATTGACCACAGTAAATGGTTGTAATATTGCTCTATATCCCCAATAGGATTAGCGCTTCATAGGATGCATCCCAATGGGCACTCTATTCTCTATTTCCTACTATTGACCAGGGCGCATAGGGCTATGGTCAAAAGTAATGCACTATAGGGAATAGGGTGCCATTTGGGACACACATTGTATTTAGTGGTTTTCATTTTAAACGGGAAATAATCCCCTCTTCATTACAGTGGTGCCTGTTTTTCCATCTCAGTTTAATTAGTCTTGTTTGACCACAGGCCTTATAACAATACGGCTGTGGTATAATAAAAAAGGGAGGGGCTGTCTGAGAGAGAGCTGACACCTCCCCTCCACTCTGGCCATAGGGAGGGGCTGTCTGAGAGAGAGGCCATTCCGGCTCCACAGATAGATGAGGTAATATATGACAGTTTCTGACACCTACCTCAGATGAACCGTGCAGCGGAGAGGACACACACACACACACACACACACACACACACACACACACACACACACACAATATTCCGTATTCAAATACGGCCTCTTCAAAGTGACGGTTAATTATACCTCAATTACATTACCTCTTCAACTCTGAAAACATGAATTACCAATTTTAGAGTCCTGTTAGTAGGGAAATATCGCCTCAAGACCCACCTTACTAAATGGAGCAAAAGAGGTATCCTACAGAACAGTACACTGGAATCTGTTGAAACTGAAAGGTATAAACCCCACTAACCTTTAAAGTTACAGTCTGGGATCTGGGAATCAGAATCTGTTGAAAGATTTATAAACCCCCTCTAAACTTTATCAAGCCAGAATGACGGTTAGGTAGAAAGAGGAGGGTGATCTCAACTACCCAACCTCCCATTCTGTGTAACACTATCAACACCGTTGCCTCAGCCTGATTAGCCAGCAGCCTTAAGGAGAGGTGTTTGACTGTGACAGGACTGTGTGTCTCCAGACATTAGCAGGTAATTAGTGGGCCGCTGTTGGACCAGGCCCGGTCGGCCATGATGGTGGAACACTGTTGGTTGTCTGCTCTGACCTTTACTGGCCTGATATTAAGCTTAATTTGTGGCACAGCTCTAGCAGTAACCTTTTCCTTTCACCAGGCAGACCAACATGTGCTCAGAGGAGGCCTGTGGCCATATCCGTTCTTAGTACTGGAATGTAATTTTAGAGCTTGAAAATGATGCCGAAGACATCAAATGAATCAATTAATGAATGATTTAGACATGAATGGCTGTTGTCCTGACACAAAAACAATAGATGTGTCTGCAGAATTATGCAACACTCAATGTTAACCCTTTACACTCATACCCGTATACGGGTTGAAAATGGCAGATTTGGATGCTGATAAGAGCATAAATTGGAACGCAGTGGCTGTACAGTAACATGCTATGAATGTCATCAGAGTTCAGGTTCTGCGCTTCACAGCTCTCTATCTGTATGGGTTTGACTGACAGCTGTTCTGAACTTGAGCACCTCACGTGACAAGAAGTTTCCCCCCATCCCTCCCGATATTGGGCAACTTTTGCAAATGTTTTGTTGTCTGAGTGAGGGAAATATGTAAATTAAGAGGACTCGATCTAATTTAAAAGATGAGACGTATTTTAAAATACTGATTTGATGTCATACAAGAAAGCCAAACACTCGTGAGTCCAAATGTACACTTCACATTTTCATATCGTAAAACTCATGTCATATACAGATGTAGGATATTAATTTGAAACCGTTTGCTAGACCAGGAAAATAACCTTGCACCAAAAGGAAATGTGAATTATTGTAATTCATGGACACTTTGTTTAAGGGTTAATCCATTTTTCGTTAGGGCAAATAAAGTCTGACTGTCACGTCCTGACCTTAGTTCCTTTATTATGTCTCTATTTTAGTTTGGTCAGGGCGTGAGTTGGGGTGGGCATTCTGTTTGTTCTGTGTGTTATAGTTCTATGTGTTTGGCCTGGTATGTTTCCCAATCAGAGGCAGCTGTCAATCGTTGTCTCTGATTGGGACCATACTTAGGTAGCCTGTTTCCACCTGGTGTTTGTGGGTAGTTGTTTTCTGTTTTGTATATTGCACCTTGCAGAACTGTTCGTTTGTCGTTTTTTTGTTCAAGTATTCGTATTGATTAAAAGATATTATGAATACTTACCACGCTGCACCTTGGTCTTCTCCTTCTTCCGACAACAGACATTTTAAAGTGATCGAAAGGGGACCATCGTGCTCTCCCAGAGGCTTGGCTGGTGCTTTAAACCCCTAAAAGGTGTAATGGGTCCGCACTCAAAAAGACGTTGCTTACTTCATTTTTAGATTTTTATATTATTTTCACTGCATCAGGGATAGCGTATACAGACGTTTCGGATTTGCAGCCTTCTTCAGTGTGTAGGTACAATTTAATTTTAATTCAAAACAGCAATTTTAAGGAACAACCGATGAGCAGCAGGTGCTTCTAATCAGGGTTGTCACTCATCTTCTAATCAGGGATGTGGCTTTTCTGGGATACCTGTATACAAGTTAGTCACCAAGAAATACAGAATTATAGGCTAAGGGATCGGGCACGAAGGGCAATTCATTAATCATTTGACTTAGGTGTCTGCTCACTTGGATACATTATACCAATTCAGGAAACAGCTTACCACAAAGGACATCAGGCTCAGCTATTCATAAATGTGTGGGACTGACTCACAAACAATATGCAAAATCTGACATGGACAGTGTTCTTGTAAAACATAGGAAGGAGGTGAAATCTAGTTCTTTGTTTAACCCGTGTGGAGATACAGAACTTAATTTATACAGTATATCCACATGGCTTCTCTTTGGAGTCATTTGTTGTCGTAATCACCTTCTCTACGTGGTGGATGAACTTTTTAGATCCCGACGCAATGCAATTAATTAATATAATGATTTTGTTCTATAAAGTGTCTAGCAACTGGCGAGGTGATATCTTGATGTCTGATAGTGGATTTATGTCCTCCAAGGTGTTTCAAGACATGACAGGAAAATGCAGGACAATTCTCAGCAACAAAAGAGTGATCAAACTAAGATCCTACATCTATACAGTGTCAACATTTATAATCACTATGTTAAATGTACAAGATGACATGGCATCATAGCCTGGGTTGCTCTGAACAGAATAAGCTTATGTTTGTCTATAAATTATGTTTGCTGCTGCACACGCACCTGAATGCACTCATGACTCCTTTCTATGCAGACTAAAATTAAGATCTGTTTCTCTGAATTACCTTGTGAAAGCCTAAGATCATATTTTTGTCACGTCCTGGTCTGTTTCACCTGTCCTTGTGCTTGTCTATACCCCCCCTCCAGGTGTCGCTCATCTTCCCCATTATCCCCTGGGTACTTACACCTGTGTTCTCTGTTTGTCTGTTGCCAGTTCGTCAAGTCAACCAGTGTTTTTTGTATCAGCTCCTGCTTTTCCCAAGTCTCTCTTTTCTCGTCCTCCTGATTTTGAGCCTTGCCTGTCCTGACCCTGAGTCCGACCCGCCTGACCACTCTGCCTGCCCCTGACCCTGACTGCCATCCTATACCTTTGCCCCGTCTCTGGATTACCAACCTCTGCATGACCTGACCCTGAACCTGCCTGCCATCCTTTACCTTTGCCCCTGTTGCTGTAATAAACATTGTTACTTCGACACGGTCTGCATCTGGGTCTTACCTTATCCTGATAATTTTAATAAATTAGCTAGTCATGTTGGCAATAGAAGCTTTGAAATCATGCCCACCTGACCCAGATTGCAATTTCTAACGGAACGTTTTTGGATTGCGTAAACAAATCAAATCAAATTTGATTTGTCACATACACGTGGTTAGCAGATGTTAATGCGAGTATAGCGAAATGCTTGTGCTTCTAGTTCCATCCATGCAGTAATATCTAACAAGTAATCTAACCTAACAATTTCACAACAACTACCTTATACACACAAGTGTAAAGGAATGAATAAGAATATGTACATACAAATATATGAATGAGTGATGACCGAACGGCATAGGCAAGATGCAGTAGATGGTATAGAGTACAGTATATACATATGAGATGAGTAATGTAGGGTATTTAAACATTATATAAAGTGGCATTGTTTAATAAAGTGGCTAGTGATACATGTATTACATCAATTTTTGCATTATTAAAGTGGCTAGAGTTGAGTCAGTGTGTTGGCAGCAGCCACTCAATGTTAGTGATGGCTGTTTAACAGTCTGATGGACTTGAGATAGAAGTTGTTTTTCAGTCTCTCGGTCCCCACTTTGATGTGCCTGTACTGATCTCGCCTTCTGGATGATAGCAAGGTGAACAGGCAGTGGCTCGGGTGGTTGTTGTACTTGATGATCTATTTGGCCTTCCTGTGACATCGGGTGGTGTAGGTCCCTGGAGGGCAGGTAGTTTGCCCCCGGTGATGCGTTGTGCAGACCTCACTACCCTCTGGAGAACCTTACAGTTGTGGGAAGAGCAGTTGCCGTACCAGGTGGTGATACAGCCCGTCAGGATGCTCTCCATTGTGCATCTGTAAAAGTTTGTTAGTGTTTTTGGTGACAAGCCGAATTCCTTCAACCCACACCACGCTGTCTGTGTGGGTTGACCATTTCAGTGATGTGATGTGTACACCGAGGAACTTAAAACTTCCCACCTTCTCCACTACTGTCCTGTCGATGTGGATAGGGGGGTGCTCCCTCTGCTGTTTCCTGAAGTCCACGATCATCTCCTTTGGTTTGTTGACGTTGAGTGTGAGGTTATTTTCCTGACACCACACTCCGAGGGCCCTCGCCTCCTCCCTGTAGGCCGTCTCGTCGTTGTTGGTAATCAAGCCTACCACTGTAGTGTCGTCTGCAAACTTGATGATTGAGTTGCAGGCGTGCATGGCCACGCAGTCATGGGTGAACAGGGAGTACAGGAGAGGGCTGAGAACACACCCTTGTGGGGCCCCAGTGTTGAGGATCAGCGGGGTCGAGATGTTGTTACCTACCCTCACCACCTGGGGGCGGCCCATCAGGAAGTCCAGGACCCAGTTGCACAGGGCGGGGTCGAGACCCAGGGTCTCAAGTTTAATGACGAGTTTGGAGGGTACTATGGTGTTAAATGCTGAGCTGTAGTCGATGAACAGCATTCTTACATAGGTATTCCTCTTGTCCAGATGGGTTAGGGCAGTGTGCAGTGTGATTGCGTCGTCTGTGGACCTATTGGGGCGGTAAGAAAATTGGAGTGGGTCTAGGGTGTCAAGTAGGGTGGAGGTGATATGGTCCTTGATTAGTCTCTCAAAGCACTTCATGATGACAGAAATGAGTGCTACGGGCGGTAGTCATTTAGCTCAGTTACCTTAGCTTTCTTGGGAACAGGAACAATGGTGGCCCTTTTGAAGCATGTGGGAACAGCAGACTGGGATAAGGATTGATTGAATATGTCCGTAAACACACCAGCCAGCTGGTCTGCGCATGCTCTGAGGACACGGCTGGGGATGCCGTCTGGCACTGTATTATCCTCAAAGAGAGCAAAGAAGTTGTTTAATTTGTCTGGGAGCAAGACATCGTGGTTCACGACGGGGCTGGTTTTCCTTTTGTAGTCCGTGATTGACTGTAGACCCTTCCACATACCTCTCGTGTCTAAGTCGTTGAATTGCGACTCTGCTTGTTTGATTGCCTTGCGGAGGGAATAGCTGCACTGTTTGTATTCGGTCATGTTTCTGGTTGCCTTGACATCATTAAAAACAGTGGTTTGCGCCTTCAGTTTTGCGCGAATGCTGCCATCAATCCACAGTTTCTGGTTCAGGAATGTTTTAATAGACGCTGTGGGTACAGCATCACCGATGCACTTGCTAATAAATTTGCTCACCAAATCAGCGTATTCATCAATGTTGTTGTTTGACGCCATGCGGAATGTATCCCAGTCCACGTGATCGAAGCAATCTTGAAGCGTGGAATCTGATTGGTCGGACCAGCGTTGAACAGACCTGAGCACGGGTGCTTCCTGTTTTAGTTTCTGTCTATAGGCTGGGAGCAACAAAATTGAGTCGTGGTCAGCTTTTCCGAAAGGGGGGCGGGGGAGGGCTTTATATACGTCGTGGAATGATCCAGGGTTTTGCCAGCCCGGGTCGCGCAATCGATATGCTGATAAAATTTAGGGAGCCTTGTTTTCAGATTAGCCTTGTTAAAATCCCCAGCTACAATAAATGCAGACTCAGGATATGTGGTTTTCAGTTTACATAGAGTCAAATTAATTTATTTCAAGGCCGTCAATGTGTCTGCTTGGGGGAGAATATACACGACTGTGATTATGATCTAAGATAATTCTCTTGGTAGATAATGCGGTCGGCATTTGATTGTAAGGAATTCTAGGTCAGGTGAACAAAAGGACTTGAGTTCCTGTATGTTGTTATGATCACACCACGTCTCATTAATCATAAGGCATACACCCCCGCCCTTCTTCTTACCAGAGAGATACTTGTTTCTGTCTGCGGGATGTGTGAAGAAACCTGGTGGCTGTACCGACTCCAATAGCGTGTCTCGAGTGAGCCATGTTTCCGTGAAACAGAGAACGTTACAGTCTCTGATGTCTCTCTGGAAGCAACCCTTGCTCGGATTTCGTCTACCTTGTTGTCAAGAGACTGGACATTGGCGAGTAGTATGCTCGGGAGCGGTGCACGATGTGCCCAACTACCGTGCCTGACCAGAAGAACGTCTGACCCTTCTGCGGTGCCGTTGTTTTGGATCGCCGGCTGGGATCCAATCCATTGTCCTGGGTGGTGGACCAAACAGAGGATCTGCTTCGGGAAAGTCATATTCCTGGTCGTAATGTTGCTGAGTTGACGTTGCTCTTATATCCAATAGTTCCTTCCGACTGTATGTAATAAAACCTAAGATTTTCTGGGGTAACAATGTAAGAAATAACACATAAAAAACAAAATACTGCAGAGTTTCCTAGGAACGCGAAGCGAGGCGGCCATCTCTGTCGGCGCCATCAATTACACAACAGTAATTGTGTAATGGCGGGGATGCAAATTTGTGTTCCAAACAAAAAAACTACAAGTGTGCTTGCTCTATTTCCTCAACTACACAGCTAGGATAGTTCAAAAAAAGCACCTTATAGTTGGAAGACTCTTCTTTGAGTCATAAAAGTGCATTGAAATTACTTAATAAGTGTACACTTTAGAGAGGTGTGTAGTCACTTGGAGACACCAGTTAGTCCTCTCACTCAAACCCTTGTCATTTTTTTGTCTTATGTTGCACCAACTACCCCACAGGAATATTGTTATCATGTTGCAGAGTATTTAGAAATGTCGTTATAAACAAATGCAGTGAAACGTACAGTAAATGTAAAATGCACATAAAATAAATCAATAGTGTAATGCTTGGATTCAATCCTGTGTCAGGTGAACTTTTTCCTGAACTTTGGTCTAATCATTTCCAAAATGTTTCCTGTCAAATCGCTACCATACTTATGCATATGCTTTTCATATGTATTCTCTAAGAAACATTTCAATTTAGTCCTATCCATATAGGCCAATTCCCATAAGTGTAAAGGGTTAGTCATTCCATGAACAGAAATACATTCCCATCCAGCTATTAGCCAAAGCCTCTTATTGCATTCCAGAAACCAGATAATTATTATTCCCTCCAGCAGAGCTACTGAGTGTAAAAAGAGATCATATAATACTGCTAGGTGCCAATACCCCACAGCTAGAAGCATTGAGATACAGTTTGTGTATGAAATAAATTATCAGAAAACAGATAAGCAGTCACAAGTCTCCATCAAGATTGGGACCATGTCCATCTCCCAGTTAAAGGAGATCATAGGTGAAAATACAACAGCCAGTGTACAGTATAGTAGAGCCCATTCAGATGCAGTTTGTGTGCTAGAGGAAGAAACTAATCTACTCTAACGTTCACTAGTCTCTATCAAGATCAGACAGATCTGCTGACCAGATATCTCATCTTCTGGTCTCCTGTTTTCATCACAGAGGATTTGCAGTGTGTTAGGAACACAGGCATCGAGTCAGAATGATGAAAAAAAGTACCACTGGAACACAGTGCAACCAGGCCAGGGAGAGGGCATGAAGGTAGCACAGGGTGGAGGGATGACTCAAAGTTCACAATCCAACGTGCCTGAAAACAGGAACAACTGATCTGAAAACTCATCCAATCATTTCTGACCATTTATCAGGGACCATTTATCAGACGTAAGTAAAGCTAGGACATGTTTTGCCGTAAAGTCACCTTTAAACTTGTCTTAACACACGTATTGCCCTTAATGAATCACTAACCATCTGAATTCTTTAGCAATACAAGACCATCGCTTAATGAGAGGTCGACACGTCTGGTTAGCAGATATCACTGAATTTGTTCAGGAAATGTGTCATTCTAATGCTTGGTCGAGGAAATGTGTCATTCGTCTGCTTGGTCGAGCAAGGTACAGTAGTCTGTCAATTGACTGAAGTCAAACCCCTGGACTATTCCCTAGGGTGCTATTTCAGTTGAAGACTTGGTGCTACTATAAGCTAGCTAGCACACCCCATACTGCGATGGAATGTAGCTAAGAGGGAGAACAGAATGGTGCAGAGACCAGGCAGACCCCCAACCTCCTTCCTTAGCTTTTGTTTACCGGCTCAAACCAATATCCCCTCTGAGAGTGTTAGCTACATTAGCTGGCCTGGCACGGCACACTGGCCCTCACACATGGATCACATCACAGAGACCCAGTACTAATGCCAATGGGCTTAATGGGCTCCTAAAACTGGCTATTAGCGGAAGGCTAAGCCAAGTGAATGTGAGTGCAATGGACGTTGAACACAGGGCCTAGAAAGGGAACACACATATTCACGCTCATGCACACTATCACTTATATGTCTGCTCAGACACACACGTGCACACAAATTCACACAAGCGCACACACACACACTTGCGTTTACACGCCAGTTCCGTAGACACACATCAGGTGATCATGGAACTCAGGAGCTGATCGTTGACTTGTGGACTACAGGAGACAGAAGAGAGAGCCCGCCCCCATCCTCATCGACGGGGCTACAGTGGAGAG